>NC_022020.1:6791202-6827882 GCF_000317375.1 Microtus ochrogaster
TCTGATGAGAAGCCCTAACTGAGAGTGTTCTAAGGACACTCCTCATGGTTGCGAAGCTCTCCACCTAAAAATAATCTGCTCTTATGTAATCGCTCAACAGATTTGTACATCATATATACCTTGAAATAAATTTCTTTTTTTAGAAATATGCCACAACAGATAAGTGATCATTTGCAAAGGCAGAGAATTTAACCACAACTCTATCACATCTCATCTCCAATAGTGAGTAGGGTTGTACCTGATAGTTCTGCTAATACAAAGAACTAGAAAGGTTGTTTATAACACAAGTGACACCACAGCAACTCTAGCTTTACTTTTGAAGGAACTTTACTGAGATTATATATAGCCCATCTGCTTTAAGAGTAGAGTCCACTGCAGATGCATATCCTCCGCACCAGGCACTGCCAACTGAGACAGAACATTCCCACTGCTGCCTCCTCCCAATCTCCAGGCTCCGTACAGCCACCCTGCCCCTCTCTCCACCCAGGCCAGGCAGCTTCTCTAGCTCCTATATCCTGGAATTGGTTTGTCTGTTCTGAAACTTGAAATTTGAAATAAATGGCTAAGGTTTTTATTGGATTCACCCATGTACTCACAAGAACACAGAGTTCAAGGCAGGGCTGGCCCATGACCACAACATCCACTTTTTGTTGTGCTTTTGTTTTTGTCTTTGAGACCGGGTTTTCTCTATGGAGCCTTGGCTGTTCTGGAGTTGCTCTGTAGACGAGCCTCAAACTCACATGGATTTGCCTGTGTCTGCCTCCCATGACACTACTGCGCAGCCTCACAACATCCACTTCTTAAAAGCTGAGAGGAAGATGGCTCAATCCGCATAGCACTTATCACATAAACGTGAGAAGCTGAAGTCAGGTCCCCAAGACTCATGTGAAAGTCATCCCAGCCCTGAAGAGGGAGAGACAGGCAAATCCCTGAAGCTCACTGGGCAGCAGACTCGCCAAAAGATGACCTTCAGGTGCAGTGTGAGACCTGACACAAAAGTTAGGTGCTGCCACCTACACACGCAACCACTTGAACATTTATACATGCTGAGATATGCATGTACAAAGATACCAAGAAAAGTTCTCTCTGTTTCTATCCCAGTACAACTTAAATGTTTTATTTTGACTTGGCAAGTATCTTCATGGTTCTCCAGCTAGGAGAAAAAGATTATATTGGAACCTTAGTGGGCTAAACTCCTGAGAAGAACACTCGGAAAGAGTCTAAGCCTCCCAAGGTACACACAGTCAGCAGTATTCTAGCAAAAGTTGTCTGGTAGGTAGCTAAAGGGAAATATTTATTTACTAAGCAACCCAAAGTGACTTAAAATCTGCAAAAGATTAAAAACAATTAAATATGGCTTTCTACTTTTTGTAAGCTATAAAAAATTACCTTAACTGGTCTTCAAGGACCCCTTTCAAGCACAGTATTATGCAACTGTCAAGACAGAAGGGTGAAGTTCCACCCTCTGTCCTGTCAGCCGCCCACTCCATGACAGGCAGTCCAGGCCCAGGGAGTCCACTGTGATTACAAGGGCGATCCTGCACTTACTCTACTTCCCAACTACCAAGGGGAAGGACACACGGGAAGTCAGGAGACTGCTGGAGTGCGCTAGAGGCTGCCAGTGCTGGACAGAAGAGGAAAGGAATCCTGGGAGTTCCAGGTGGGGTGGGGAGGGGGCACACTGAGAAGGCATCGCTGACCAGAGCTTAAAGAGGGAAGGGAGGGGACGTGGGTGTACCTAGGAGGATTTTCTCAGCTGAGCAACAGTATAGTTCTGAGGTGTCACCGCACAGCCTTGTCCCCACTAGGACATGACCTGAGGAGCGCCACACCCGGCACTCACCTCTCTGCAGTGCTCTGTCTTTAAAGATGCCTTTTAAGAAAAGTGCCTTTTCCCACAAAAGAGAAGACAGACATGTGCAAAGTCTGACACCATAGTGATACAAAGGAGCTAGGAGATGCTTGGCTTAGGGAGAAGGAATTTTCTAGCTATTCCAAATACTGAGAAACTCATACGAGAGAAAAGAGACTTTCCCATGACTGCACAGCTGACCTGGCATGATGGGTAGTTTTAATCTGCTGTCACTTCTCCTCCTACAGTGGAACAGGCGGCTCAAAGGGACCACTCAGCAGGAGCAGGAGCACTGTGGAGACCTGGCACAACCGGGTTACAGGACGCTAGGATTGCACAGTAAGCAGTTGCAGAGGCTGTCCTCATTCCCATCTGTGGGACTCAGGCTGCAGCCCTTAGCCACTGGACACACACCTATCCGATATCTACAGACTGCCTGGCTGCCAGAAGCAGTGGGAAGAATGCCTGCAAACAAGAAAAATCAATGACATCTAGGATTCCTTCATAATTTTGTGATTATATTTTCTTAAGTTTCAATCTTAAATTTTTTCTTTTCTTTACAGTTTCTAGGAACTCTGTACTTATAACTGTAGCTAAAGATCGAAACCTAACTTCAATAGAAAACATTCTGAGTTTTCTTTTCAAATCAAGTCTGTAATTATTTTAACTTAAATATTTACTGTTTCTTTAAGCCCTAGGTACCCTCTTGTGCCACCATTTCTCATCTCCTATTTTATACTTCTAATAACCCTCTAGAGGACAAAATTTGTTTCAATAAAGTAATGACCCTTTGAAATGTGACAGCAAATCAGTATTTGGTGTCAACACACAGAAAGATAACATTAAAAAATGCATTTAAGCCAAGGCCTAATTTAAAAGAATAAAAAGTGTAAGCACTGGGGTTGGGGAGATGTATCAGTGGGTAAAGGGCTCACTATAAAGCACACGAGGACCTGAGGTGGACCCCTGGCGTCTGTGCAAGAAACCCATCTAGGTTTAGTTGGAGATCATACTCAAGAAGCTTTAAGGTAGAGACGAGGAAGAAACAAATACCAAAATCTGGCTCCCCGTGCACTTATACTGGTGCACACACTCACACACGCATGCACAAACATGGAGCCATGCTTGCTTTGTGGAGCATTTGAAAAGGGGGTACATTAAGGTGCACCGTCCCCCATACAGCAAAGATGAACAGTTCCAAAAACAATGTACAGCTAAAGCTTTGAAAGGCAAGTATGGTACAATGTCAGGAAGGGGCAGCCTGACAATTCAAGAGATAGTAAGTTCTAGGGGATGGGGCTGCGGGGGTGGGGGTGATGCGCGCCTTTAATCCCAGTACTCAGGAGGTAGAGACAGGTGAATCTCTGTGAGTTCGAAGTCAGCCTCATCTACAGAGTGAGTAGCAGGACAGGCTCCAAAGCTACAGAGAAACCCTGTCTCAAAAAAACAACAACAACAAAGAAAACAACCACCCAGTAATTGTACTCCCTTACACTCTTAGGATGATTACTATTTTAAAAAATTCAGCAAAACAAAATAAATTTGGCATTGATAAGGATACAGAGAAATCAGAGATGTTGGTAATGTTGCCAGGAGCAACAAATGGTACACCTGCTGTGGAAAACAGTGTGGCTGAGCTTCAAAGAGCCATAGGAGAGGGGCGAGATGATCTAGCAAGCGTATTCTAAATACACTAAACAACCACAGTGACAACCCAGACTTAGGAGTACTCGCGTATCCATGACCATAGCAGCATTCTTTACAACAGCCCAAGGGAGACCTCCCAAGGGCGCACAGACAAGAAGCACACACAGAGGGACATTATATGCTTCAGCTACAGGAACCCTGACCCATGCCATAACATGAATGACACTGAAATGTTACAGCAGATGAATCTGGTCACACAGAAAAGGACAAATACTGTAACTACTATTCGAGTCCTCTTGTATGAGGCACAAAAGAGAGTCCGCTTCATAAAGACAGAAAACAGATGCTTGCTTCCCAGAACTTGGGAGTAGGAACAGGGCACCGCTTCATGGACTGAGTTTCCAAGATGGCTGGATGAGATGGTTGTGCAGTGTTTAATGACACTGAGCTACATACAATATAGTTATGACAGAAAGCCTTAACTGCATTTAATGCCCTAAAATTACTTCTCCAAATATTGGACTAAAATATATAGTTAAACTGATTCACACCAAAAATTCAAAAACTTCTCACTATGATATATGCTGTTTATTACCTGTGGTCCTTGAAATTATCTACAACAGAGTCAAAATCAAATGAAATGTTCATTGCATAAAACTATTCATCCTTCTTAGAGGAAAATGATTAAATATGATTACTATACCAAACATGCTCTGGGCACAACTGACAACACTGCAGTGCAGAGACCACCAAACAGTAAAACCATGAGTACGAAAGGCCTTCTGATAAGACATGGAGTAGGACCCTTACGGAACGGGGTCTATGGACTGATAAGACATGGAGTAGGACCCTTACGGAACGGGGTCTATGGACAAGCCGTACGTGTGGCTCTCAATTCTCTTAAGGCCAAAACAGAAGGAGAAATAAATCAATAATGAACCTTTAATTGTCCACAAGGAGAGAAAAAAAAAAAAACACAGTTCTTTAGGGAAAACAAATTCCCTCTTTGCCCTTCGCTCTAATTTCTCACCCAGTATAGGGGAATATGCTACAGGACAAAGATATTATGTCATTAAAGCCCATTTCTCAAAATTTTCCCAAAAGAAGTTGAGCTGTACATCCAACTTACACCTCAGTGAGTGCCATCTTCATGAGGCTTGAGTAAGTGCAGCGTAGGCTGAAGCACTGCAGTCTGGTTTGATCTCAGGACAATATTATGCTACCGAGAAAAAAATGAACATGTTCCATTTTCTCCTAAATCACAATTGATCCCAAGGAGAACTTCTCCCAAGAAGACGCCATTTCCTGCTGTGAATCTGGAACACAGGTGTACTGTGCAAAGTAAAAGCCACCTCGGTACTCTTAGCCACTTGCTTTTCTTATTTTGAAACTTGGTGTGCATTTGTCAAGCGGAGAAACCGGCTTTTACAAAAAGCACAGCTGCACCGATAAAGGTGGAGCAATTTACACTGCGGGTGAACTCTCCTAACCACAGCTTGGGCACCAATCTGGAGCAGCATTCCGGATTGAGCTCTAAGTTCCACGGACTCCTACTACATACACTTGGACAACTAAACAAGCCTCTCTCCAGGCCCTCGTCCCTCCTTTGGGAATAGGAATATATCTATTACTTCCGAACTGTGTCTGTGGAGCTGCTTCAGCTAATGAGAGGGTATTTTTACTTTCATCTGCCCCATGTACTCACATCCATCCCCCAATAAAACCCATAAAAACTAGTGAGACAGATGTTGTACAAGACTGATGTATTCCTTTCTATTTTCAGCAAGAACAAAAAAAAAAAAAGAGAGAAAAATATACTCAAATCATCTCCATCCCATGCAGAATGAACGAGAGTTACGCTCACAAAGCGTCATTTCTAATTCAGCCATTTAGAACACAGAAGACCAACATAGTCTCAACTACAGAAACACCCTTTACAGTAGAAGCCAAGCGCTAGTATCCTCACTGTAGCAAACAGGAGCTAAGTAGAGGAGCGCCCCGCCCCCCGCCCGCAGGGAAAGCTCCCCTGGGTCTGCAGTCATAATAGCTGCTCCTTCACAGGCCTCTCCCTGCTGTCCTCCCCTCCACCTGCTGGTCCATCATGGTGTCTCATCTAATATACCACGCTGGAATCACACCATCCTGTGTCAAATTCCTACTTTAACAAATGTTCCTAAGAATGGAGCATATGATAACTACCTAAACAGAAAACTAATAATAAATTTATTTTTTAAATCTCATTTCAGTTTCAATACAACTAGTGACAGAAAGGGCTGAGTTAGGAAGAAATCCCACATTACAGGAAAATGTAAGCCTCACTATTAAGCTCGCCCGGAGCCAAAGAACAAGCTCTCTTTGCTTCTTGAAGTTGTGACTCAGGATCCTACCCAGCAGTCACCTGACCTCCTGTCTAGGCACTCTTCTTAGGCTCTCCCCATGTAGTAAACAATACTGACCCTGTGAGCATTTAAAGAAAATTAGACTCACGCCATCCTGGAAGGGGGTGAGCAGATGATTTGTAAGAAAGTACAGCAAGGCAAGCAGGGGAGAGGGTAAAGAAAGAGACAAGGAACCGGCTGGTACGGCAAATAAAGTGCGTCACAAGGTAAGGAAAACATGGAGAAAGGAGAGCAGCAGAAGGAACAGGTAGATGGGTGAGAGGAGAAAAGGCAACCTAGGAGATACACAAAACTTCTTCAAGTTTTAGGGGTCTTAAATACTAGGAGTGCAGTGCCTATACTTCATACTTAGTATCTGCAGCCTATCAAGAAGTGATCTTTAAAATGCAATATTAAAGTTCATAAAACAATGGATAAAGTTAGCAATGACAGTCACTAAATTACAAACTACTCAAATGTAAAAGTAACTAAAATCTAGAAAAGAACAAATGTTGAACTTCAGGAGACAAAGCATAACAAATGTACAAACAATAGGGGAAAGGTTAATTCACAGAAAATGGGAGAAAACTGTAAAATTTAATCAATGCCACAGCTAAAAGCAACTATTTGAAAATATAGGGAAGCAAAGCTTTAACAAACTTATTTGAAGGGTGTAGATTAATTTGAAGAGAGGGGAAATGCCTTCAGAAATATATTTTAAAAGGGGGAGATAATTACAGCTCCAACAAAAATTTAAAAGATCATAAAAGAGTACTAAGAACCCCTTCATGCTGGTGGTGGTGTCGCACGCCTTTAATCCCAGCACTCAGGTGGCAGAGGCAGGTGGATCTCTGTGAGTTCAAAGCCAGCCTAGTGTACAGGACAGACCACAAAGCTACAGAGAAACCCTGTCTTGAAAAACAAAAACAAACAAACAAAAATAAATTCCAAAACTTCAATGGAAAGGGACGTTCCTAGAAATATATAACTTGCTAAAGCTAGCCCAAAAAGAAATAGAAAACTAAAGTAGTTTTATAATTATTTAATATACTTAAATAGCAGTTCACAAAACTTACAAAGATAGCTTTGTTAGAAACTTTCTACTAAACTTCAAAGACTACATTATTTCAAATTTACACAAGTTCTAGGGAACAAGAGAAGAGTGAATACTACCAAACTGATTTTATGCGATCAGAATAATCTTCACAGAAGAACCTGACAGACAGAAGAAAAAAAAAAGTATTGGCAATTCTCATTTATAAAAAGAAGGCAAATTCTGAAGTTTAGCATTTTTCCTGATTTGAAAAAATACAAGAATGAAATGTATCATTAATATGGTAAGCAGTATTTATTAACTATTTCTTAGGTCAATTTGTAGAAGTTACAATTGCTTTTTTTAAATCATAGAACATGGATTCACCATTTCAGCTCTATCCAGCACTGCCTGGAAGCCCTGGCCAAGAAATAAAGAACAGATCACAACTGTCATTCTTTGCAGATCACAGACTCCCAGAGATAGTCACAGTCTATGGTTATACTTTCTACTCCCTTGCTCTCTTCCATCACTCACTCCTCTGCCAGCTGTAGTCTGGCCACTTCCCAAGTGTAAACCAGCACCACGCACACCCACGTTTCCCTTCAGGCCTAGCCCCTTGGCCTCATCAGCAGTTCTCCTGTACTTTTGATTTTTCTTGATTTTCCTGCTATCTTTTTTTTTTTTTTTTTTTTTTTTTTTTTACAATTGTCCTCCCCATGCCAATTTTCATTCCTGTGATTTCAAAATTTTCTAAGCTTTATGTCTGTGTGGTATTACTCGCTTTTTGGGCTATGGTCACAAAGGATGTTTAGGTGACTTGCAGCAGTACCAGTAATTCCCAAGCTTTTCTAGGACAAGTAAGGGTGTATCAACATACCAGGCGCTAACTCACCTTCCCACATTCCTACTCCTTACCTGTCTAGTAATTCACACCAGGAAGACAGGAGTTAGCCATGGCTCTGCCTTCCCCTTCATTCCTCACATTCAATCCAGCTCAATTTATACTTAGAAACCTCTCACTGCTCTGGAACTTCTTTTCCTTAAGTTAAACTTGATACAGCTCTACAATTTCTTGAGACCCTGGACCTGGTTTGGGGCCTGTCTTCTAATCCTTCTAAAGAACAGATCTGATGAAATCTGTCTTGATTAAAATCTTTTGGTGACATTAACTGCTCAGCATAGGTTTAAAACTCTTTAAACATACTCCAAAGTCCTTAGAAAAAGACATCCAAGCTTGCCCTCCCAACTCTGTTCCTGCCTTCACAGTCTGTCTGCTCACATTCACCCTTCTTGGCTGCTTTTGACTTGTTGCTTCTGTAAAAATCTCCAGAGTACTGAAAAGACAAGCATGAACCCCTATACTATTAAGAACTCGTTATTTTGCAGGGCTACCTTTATTCTCTGCACTTTGGAGGCAGAGGCAGGTGGATCTCTGTGAGTTCGAGGCCAGTCTGCCTGGTCTACAAAAGCTAGTTCCAGGACAGCTTCCAAAGCTAAGAAGAAACCCTGTCTTGAAAAACTACCAAAGAAAGAGGGGGGTGAGGGGAAGGATTATAGGATTATGGGTCATTTTTACCACCAGTGAGACTCTTGAAAATTAATCTATAAAAGGCTCCTAAAGAAGAGGACTAGAATCCAGCAACTATATTCATAAGGACCCAAATTCCTTTAAAAATTCCAGTCATGGCAAAAGTAACACAGAGTGTAAGCCTAGGTAGCTGCCTGGTCGTTACATTTGGATTAAACACTTACCAGACCCAAGCTGAACCAGCTTGCCAAGTCATGGGTTCCAGTGCTAATCAAACACTACACAAGAAGCTTCATTCTGTGGACTGCAGAGTTTATACTTAGCCCCCATTCTCTACCCAACACTTAGTCCACCAACACGGATTGCAAGCATTTTTTCTTTCACACTGCTTTCTGCCAAGCAATGCTCGCCTTCAAAGCCAAATGCCTTCCTTGAACCTAATTAAAATGAAGAAACTTTTAATAGCTTCAATAACTCTAAAGAGCCGTACTTGCTCTACCCTACCATTTTTCTCCTGACAATCTCTCTCCAAACACAGGAAAATCCAGCTCCTCTGAATGCAAGGAATGAGGTGCTGGCCGGCTTAATCTACAAAGGCAGTGTGACCAAAACATTTGAAAATGAAAGCCCCCCACACACACATACACACTCAATCCTCAAATCCGCTTCCCTGACAGCTCCCAGAATTTCAGCGAGCTCTAAAACTGCGCTGGTTAAGTTTAGGTCAATGTCAACCAGAGAAGAGACAAGAAAAAAAAAATCACTAACTTGGAAGGTTATTTAGGACAATTGTCTTTCACTGCCTTACTCCTCCCACTCCAGCTAGCTTGACTCAATACTAATATTTAAATGAAACAACAGCCAAGGGCTGTTCCCTCGGGGCTCTTCTAGGAACCCAAGGCACACACAGAGGGAAGAATGCCCCAGCCCCCACACCCCTGGCAAAAAGGGGGACACTTTATCACCCCTCCCCATGCAGTCACAGGTCCACTGGGCTCCACACAAACCCGTCCAACTATTCTTGGATCAACTAACATCCCTGGATCACATCTGGCGGCTCCCCTCTTCCTCGCCCAGTACCCGACCACCCCAGCCCCCACCCACCAGAGCTGCCAGGGAAAGGCTCAGCAAGCACGCAAACCCACCCACCTGGGCTGGGTCTTGAAGACCCAGGCTGGTGCGCTGCACCCCAGCTCCTCTTCAGCACAGATGTTTTCGGCCTCCTCTCCCCTCCAGACGATCTGATCGGTGAGGCACGACCCAGGGCAATACTGCAAGGTCTCCCTAAGTCACCTCTGCCGCCCGCCCCTGGTCGGACAGCAGCGCCCGCCTTCCCAGCGGTGGTGGAGGTCGGGCAGAGGCGCGGCCAGTGGCCCAGGACTCTGCTGCTTGGCCACAGAGGTCGGCTCTGCCCCACGCCCTGGCCGCTGGGCTCGGCCTCAGACCCGCCCTCCAGGGCTCACCCGCCCGTAGAGTCCCAGCCAGTAGAGCCGAGTAGAGTGAACGAGTGAACGAGCGAGCGAGCGGGCTGGCAAGCAAACGGGCGGGCGGCGTGGCCTGCAGCCTGCCGTGTGCAACGGGCGGTTCCCTTCAGTGGTCTCAGTTCCTCCTCCCTTTCACTGGTGTGGAGGCTCAGGGAAGCTCAGGTAGGGACTGCCGCCTGTAGCCTCCGAGTCGCCGAGATTCTCCAAGGAGAAGTAAGGGAACCGCTCCTGGCCTGCAGCGCCACTGCGCACATAAGATCCCGCAAGGTCCTAGAGTGGCCTTGTGATCAAGCCCTCTCCTTGACAACTTTTAAAAGGCCAGCACGCTGCTGCTGAGCAAACACAGGAAGGCAGAAGGAATGCTCTTCTTGCAGTCTTGGCTTCTGCAGAAGGACTCACTATCCCTAAAGCAGCGCTTGTCTGCATACTTTACTGTATACAACCCAGTGGGTATGAAATGGAGCACAGCAAAGAGCCAAACACTGTGCCCTGCTGACTGAAACCTCTTAGAGATGGACGGACAAGGAGTGCTGGGGCAGGCAATCCCCAGATAGATAGAAACACACTTCTGACACTCTAATGAGACTTCTGGGTAGCTATGAGGCTCCTGTGGAGAAACAAAACGAAACACACTTCTAAAATATACACACCTGTCCTCCACTTCAGAGAGTACTTTACTGAGCCGGGCAGTGGTAAACAGAGTTGGTATTTATTTAACAAGTCACAGAGTACCTCGTGTTCCTTTAGATCAGTGGCGAGTCTATTTGCAGGGCACACACAGCTCACTCAGAAAACTTGGAATCCATGTCTGGAAAGTGTCACAGTGTCTTTGAAAATTCTAGACTGATAACTAAGCACTCTTGTACTTAGAAAAGCCACACTTGGCAATGAAGGGGAGGCCCTGGCTACAAGAATGGTCTCCTTCCGCTTAAAGATCTGGAAAAAGACTTCAGTTTGCAGCAGAGGTCCTCAACCCAGCAGGGAAACAACAAAAGCTACTTTGTTACAGAAGGCAGTCTACAAGGCCCCTGAAATGGGGGAGGGGGACTACACTGATCACGTGAGCCTGTCTTCCTGTTTCTCAGTTTTCAGATCTGGAAGTGGAATTCCCAAACAGGTAATAATTTGCTGAAGCTGAAGCAGCAGGGTTTAGGTACAGATTGATGCCCCAGAAGCCATATTCTTTCTTTTGACAGTCATTGTTGGTTCTCTCAGATATTAACCCACAGCATGCCAAGCCCTGTGCTACAGTCTAATGAAGACAGCTGTGTCCTTAAAGAGACCTCGTGTGATGTGGATAGTGAAGTAATGTGGTAACAGGAGGCCTGGAGCAGGGGCACCTAACCTGGCTTTGAAGGGTGGAGACTGGGATTAGGAAGTGGTAGTTATCCTTACAGCTCTCTTGGGAACCTTACCAAAGCAGCCATGGAGAATGTATGGAGAAAGGGAAAAGGGAAATGGGGATGTGAGATTGATTGGGAATGAAGAAGGGTCAACTAGAGACAGTTCCCATGGTCTTGAATTCGGTGGTAATTCTATGAGTTGGACAGAGAATTCAGTTTTAGATATACTGATCTCAAAATACCTCTTACAGAAACATACAAAGTATTCCAAAAGGCAGCTGGCACACTGATTCGGAGCATAGGGAATGTCTAAGGTAGCTACCTAAATAGTTGTGTATTTCTAGAGAAAAGAGTGGGTACTACCGATCATCCAGGAAGGATGCTATAGAAAGACCACCCACATAACTACTAATATTGAAGGCACAAGCAAGTGAAGTAATGCTTTAGAAGGTGAAAAAGCCATACAGGACAAAGAAGCCAAAAAGGAGAGGTGCCTTGGAGGCCACAGAGTATTAAAAAAAGCAGTAAGTAGCCAAATGTCAAGTCCTTCAGAAAGCAAGATAATTAAGTGTCCCTCACCAGGCTCAGTGGCACACAATCTGTGATCCCAGCACTAGGGAGGACGAGGCAGAGGGTAAGGGGTTCATGGTTATCCCTGGCTACTTAGTGAGTTTGAGACCAGACTGAACTTCTCAAACAGCAACAACAAGCACATCCTCTCATTTCACAAGGAGACACTGCTAAGAATCACTTCTGTGAAGCAGTGGGATGAAGAACAGGAAAGTGGCATGTTTTCAGGAATGAAACTGGAAAGGATGTATAGAGACAATAAAGGCTATAAATATGAGAAAGACGCTTCCAGCAAAACAAAGGAAGAAAGCACATGCAGACACACTGGGGTGATGCTATGGTATGGACTCATGGAATGTCCACTGACTTCCTAATGGATGGGGCAGCTGGAGAAGCTGTCATCAACATCAGTAAACAAGATCAGAGGGACACAAAATGACTAAAGCCCTGACGGAAGCACAGGAAGTTAGATGAACATCAGAGGTCATGCATTGGAGGGTGGCAACCTCACACAATCACATGATTTCAAAGGTATGAGTGTTCTATCCAGAGGGCAGCACAGACTGGACACCTTTTAGATGGTCCAGTCTGGTATCTGGATCTTTCCTTTACACCATCACCACCCAGTCATACATCTGGGTCACCTCTCCTCAGGAGCAAGAGGCCTAACATGAAAGTATACAATGTTTATATGCGAACTTCTAGCAACCTCAGTCAGACAGGCAGGCTCCTAACTTGGAAAAACTGGTTTGACTAAGCACACGGGAGCATAATACCAGAGCAAGTGGGATGCCAATGGTGGCTCCCACGTACCACTGTACCACTCCCAGGACCACACTCTGGTGAGAAAAACCATAAACATAATAATTTATGAAACAAATTTCTAGTTTTTTGAAATTTTCAGACTAGGTTAAAGGAAAAAACACAAACAAAAACCACAGCACTACTATTTTCATGTGTTCTTGTAGCTTCCCATCTTAAAGATCAACAAACATGGTTAGGGTAAAACTTCAGTCAGTGAAATGCTTGCCTTGCATGCTCCAAGAGAACTTGAGTTTGAGCCCAGAACCCGAGTAGAAAATCTGGGCATGATGGCTCACACTTGTAATCCTAGAGGGCACAAGAGACAGGTGGATCCCTAGGGCTTGCTGGACAGCCTAGCCTACTTGGCAAATTCCAGGCTGGTGATGGCCTTGTTCAAAAAACAAGGTGGGCAGTGTTAGAGGAACAGCACTCAATGTTCCCCTCTGAGCTTCACATGCCCCCATCACCGGGCACATGCACCTTCACACACACCAAAAATTTCAGCTTATTTTGTAATAATATCATTTCTCAACTAGTTAGTGTTTTTTTTAAAAATAAAATAAAATCTGCCTGCAATAATAGTTACCTACAGGTAATAATGAAATCTCCAGTCATGTAGGTCATATGTGAGCATGTCCCCAAAGCAAAAACATGCACAAAATAAGCAGAAGGCACAAGACTCATGCTCAAAGGTCCACAAACACTGAAGCTGCCTTAGTTCCCACATCAAGCCAGCTTACTTGATTATAGATGTAATTTTACCAAGTCTGGTACTCTGCTTTCCAGTGAATAAACAGTGTTAGGCCAAGTAAATCAAAGGGGGTCCGTATTTGCTGCTAGATGCAAGTACTTACTTGTTATAGAATCCAAGGAACACATAAGAATTTGAAGGCAAGATTAGGACTGCTCTCCTAGCACAATCCTGGGAATACTTTCTTAAAAATATCTCTGTATCAAGGCACAGAGTAATGACTAACATGCAAAGAGACAATCCGATACCTGAAAATATAATATTGTTTTAATATTTACATTCTAAAATCAGTGTGGGGGCTCAGAGTATGGCAGAATGTTTGCCTAGCATTCCACCTAACACTGTAAAAAACAACAATCAAAGTAATGGAACATCTTTAAAATTGTGTTGCCAGGGGCTAAGTCGCTCATAGCATCCCTGTGTGGTACAGGTCAATTGTCGATGCTTTGTCAATTATGTTTTAAATAAACGCTGATTGGCCAGGGTCAATGAAAACAGGAGAATTCTGGGAAGAGGGAAGCTCCCTCTACAGTTCTTTCCCTGGCACCGAAGAAGCAAGATGTGACTACACCGCTGAAAATGGTACTGATCCATGTGGCTAACATAGACTAGAATAATGGGCTAATACAAGTTATAAGAGTTAATAAGAAGCCTGAGCTAATGGGTCAATCAGTATAAAACTAATATAGACCTCTGTGTGATTTCTTTCTTTTTAAAAAAATTATTTATTTATTATGTATACAATATTCTGTCTGTGTGTATGCTTTTAGGCCAGAAGAGGGCACCAGACCTCATTACAGATGGTTTTGAGCCACCATGTGGTTGCTGGGAATTGAACTCAGGACCTTTGGAAGAGCAGGCAGTACTCTTAACCTCTGAACCATCTCTCCAGCCCCTCTGTGTGATTTCTTTGGGACTTAATGATTGTGGGAACCGGGCAGGACAGAAAACTCAGACAACACCTGTGTGTTCTGAAGTAGCTACAAAACAGGGGTCTGGCCATGAGGCCTTTCTTTAGTCTCCAAAACTATCACATGTGTTTACAGCTGGTCACCACATCTACCAGCAGGATGTATTAAAAAAAAAAAAAACAAGTGATTAAGCAGCAGACTTATGATTTCAAAGCTTATGATTGCTCACTAATAAAACTTCAGATAGTAGAAATGCAATTTATAAAAACATTACAGAACATAATTATGCCACTCTGATCTCGTTTAGGCTACTCAATCCCTATGCTGTGATTCCACTGAATTTGAGAAACAAACTTCAAGTTTGACATAGTGGTTCCTGCCTGTAACCCATCACTCTGGGAGCATTCAGAGCTCAAGGTCAGCTGTGGCTGTGTACTGGAAACTGTCATAGGATGATAACAACGACAATGATAAAGGAAGAAAGAAACCTTCATGGGCACAACTCATCGCTTACTTTTCATTTCTCCAAAAGAAATTCATACATTTTACTGAGAGATGGGCTTCCATAATATTTCTGAACATTACCTTAAAGTACACAGACGTCTGAAACATTAAATACCAGTTACTAAGTGAGAAACTGCCTATGCCGTATGGCATAGTCCCTGTGTACCTATGCACCTGGAGGCATCTGATTCTGAATTATTTAGACATTTTATTTTACAGAAACCCATCATATATTTGGTTAAAGACTGAAAGTGAAACCAGCCAAGGCTCCTGACAACTCCGTGTGTCTCCTTTACATCAGACATGAAAGTGCAGGGACATTGTCACACACTGCTACTGACATGCAAGCGACAAGAACGGGAACACGCAGAATCACCCCAAGAGTAGGGAAATCAATTTCTCTCTTTTCTTGTGGAGGGATTGGTGAACAGTTTGACTATGTAGCCCAGAGTGTTCTCAAACTCAGTACGTGGTCTGGGCTATCTTTGAACTCATGGTGATTCTCCTGCCTTGGCCCAAGTGCTAAGATTACAGGTGTGTGCTACACCACACTCAGCATTCAAATAAAGTTTCCTTAGCTAAGATTGCTTTTTCTCAAAGCAAGACAAATAAAATATTAACGACCCAGTGATGAGGGAATTCCCTCTGTGTGGTGTGATTACCATTAATAAATCAAGAAACTGCTTTGGACCTATAGCAAGGCAGAACTTAGGTAGGCAGGAAGAGCTAGGCTGAATGCTGGGAGAAAGAAGGGCAGAGTCAGAGAGAAGCCTGGAGCCGCTGGAGACAGCCACTGGAAACTTTACCAGGTAAGCCACAGCCACGTAGCAATATACAGATTAATAGAAATGGGTTAAATTAATATAAGAGTTAGCCAATAAGAAGCTAGAGCTAATGGGCCAAGCAGTGATTTAATTAGTACAGTATCTGTGTGAGTATTTCAGGGCTAATCAGCTGGAATGAACAAGAAGCCTCCTCCAACAACAGAGAGGAGGTACCATGGTGTTAGTTATGCAAAAATCTGCCGATTATAACTTCCAGCTTTTATTCAGAGTTCAGTGCTCTCCAGGCACCAGGACACTCTGCACTAAATCTTCCTGGAAAATTTTAGAGGCTAAATGAATTTAATAGTCTTGCCACTAAAGGCTAATGCTTTTGTCTATCTAGAATGTTTTTCAGTAAGAGATGGGTTATATACTATTTCATTAAACAGATGGTTTAAAAATTAAAACACAAGTATTTTTCCAGATATTAAACATACACCAACCTAACTGTTGTTCAGCCTTAAAATCATACTTCCTTATAGCAAAACAAGGTATTTGAACATTCATTAGAAGTATAATAAATGAGAAACTTAGTTTTACAGCATGCTAAATACTGTATGAAGCCAGTAATATAATTTAATTCCAAAGTTATAATCCCAGTTCAAAAGTTAAAATTTAATTCCAAAGTTATAATCCCAGTTACTTAAAACACTATATCATCCCTCATTTAAACACACTAGCATATGAAATCTGCAAACCATCAAAACCAAAAGTGCTATGAAGCGAACCAGGGCTACACTGCAGAAGTGATGCACCATGACTTTATCTGGTTTGTGCATTTTTTTAAAGAAAAAAATGGCATTTAATCATTAAAAGGCATAATGCCATGAAGGTTGAGGAGAGCAAGCTAGGCATGTTTGCTCTAGGTTATAAAAACATCATCTTGTGGGCTGTGCCTTGCCCTGGGTGACTCCATTTTATGCAACAGCATTTGCCCCATTTCGGGAGAAAGTGCTGATGCACCACAACTTTATCTGGTTTGTGCAGGCAAACAACTACAATCCTTACAGCACAAACCATGGCACTGACCAACAGCTAGCTTAGTCACGCCAAGTAAAACATTACCTACAAACTTAGCAAAGGAAATGTGGTAACGGGGCACGCCAAAGCTGACCCATAAAACCAGGTCCAGGGACACAACACACACAGCAGACAAATGAAGGCTGAATCACCCCACATAGAAGAGGAAGGAAACCTCACATTGAGATGGCGGCACCCACCTGACATGAAACCATCAGGAGCATAAGATTAACCTGCAGTGAACTTGCAACTCTGTCCCTACGAGGCAGGTTAATACACACTTACTTGACACACTTGAATTGCCATTAATCTGGATTTGAACCTACACCTTGAATCAACTCTGCCTTGAACAGCTCTGCCCATTTCCATCCCATAAGCTTTGTGACCGGGTTCTGTGATGCCTTACCAACTAACTACCTGTCTTGGTCTCTGTCTCTAGACCAGCTCTCTGGTCCTGCCTTCCTAGGCCCTCTGTAGCCTCCTCACTCCTTACCTTGCCATTCAGTGCCTTGTATCTCCTTATATGAAGTACATGTGCGACCTTTGGTCTTAAGGCTGGAATAAAAGAACCCATGACTGCAAATAACAGTCTATCAAGCAAAATCAGAGGTATGTGGTGAATTACAGTGAAGAAAGTCAACCTAGCCCATACATGCACTTTTATTAGAAGTTAGAAAGTATTTTTAATTCTTTTAAATTATGTGTATATGGGGGTGGGGGTAGAGGGGAGTTGTGCACTTGAGTGCAATGCCCAGAATCTGGAGGAGAGCCTTGGATCTCCTAGAGCTGGAGTTATAGGCAGTGTGAGTCAAGCAACCTAGGTTTCGGGAACCTAACCTGGGTCTCTCTTCAGCCTTGGGAACACTACTGTTCAATAACTCCTGACAATGTAGAAAGAGAAACATGTCTATTCTACAACAAAGCACATTTACATCACCAGTGCACAGCAGTGTGGAGGTCAAGGCAGGGGGTCATGAATTTGAGGCCAACCAGGGCTACACTGCAGAAGCCTGTCTGAAAAAAGAGGTTAAAAAAATGCTTAATGTAGTTAACATTTTCCTGTGACTGTGACATAATTCTTTTAAGAACTGTTTTCAATAAATTCATATTAATGTTTTCTTCTTCATAAGAACATCACACATGAAATTTGTGATACATATACAAAGGCAGAATTTTAAGACAAGTATATGAATTTGTAAGGCTTCTGCTATAACCCATGGAAGAATAAAATGTCCAGTCTCTGTAAAAAAAAAAACAAAACAACAAAAAAACCCATAAAACCAGCTGTATGCTTCTGATTTTATCAAACTCAATTTCTAACCAAAAGGTACAAATAAATTATAACAAAAAGAAACTTGGAATCTTAATTGAGAAAAAATAAAGGCCAAACATATATATATATGTAAATGGAAATTTTAAAAAACCCACAAACAAGAAAAACACCAGTTCAGGTGACCAAAAGACATCTTATAATATTTAGTCCTTAGAAAGAGAATACTGAACAGACATGCACAAGGCTCTTACCCAAATTTGGAACTCCAATGGCACACTATTGAACAGGAAAGCAGCAGAGGAAAGTCCATTATGGAGCTAAGTTTAGCGCAATCTAACAATACCCTGCTTTCCAGACGAAAGGCACTATGCAACTCTCACATGCAGATGTTTATTCTAGACTACTCTCCCATCCCTCTTACCGAAATGTCACAACCACCTTGACTAGATCGGTGTGACACATTTATTAAATACAACTACATCAATACAACCCAAAGATGTAAACATAGGTGATTTTATAATCACCCTATCTGATCAAGACTGAGTAAGTTCTGAAATGATGGAAAATGAAGTTTTCATTTCCTTTGATAATACTAATTTTGTGCTACTTTTGGACAGCTTGAACACAATGGCTTATCAGATAATTAGGCATGGTAACACCTAAGCAACTGCTTTTAAAAATTCAATTCTGAATGACCTACCCCTTCTTGTTTAGTGAAGATGTTGAGGCAGTCACTCAACGCCACACAGGTCTCTCTAGAAGCTTCAGAGACAACTTCGGCTTTCTGAAGAAATGATGGAAGCATGTCTAGAAACAACACAATTGGGCACACACAGTGAGATGTGAAGTAATTGTTAAAGCAAAACCACACAGCACTCTCTGGCCACAAACTCCTCGCATTCTCCTGCTGTGCAGAGGGGGACATGGTGTGCTTCTTTCTACTGTAGGCAAATACCTGCTGCCATGACATGCTTCAGTTAGTACCAGAAGAGAACCCCAGAAGGACGGATAGGACTTTACAGTTTGTGATGCTTAGGGAAAGCAGACAACAGGGGCAGCAAGTACTGCTTATAACACAGCATTTCCCTCATGACAGGCTCTGCTGGGGAAGTAATTTTATTCAAAAGTGAAGTGCTAAAAAGAGACAAAAATAATTCTGTGGTTGACATGGAGGCTAACATATCTGAAGGCGGCATTAATTCAACTTCCTCTAGCTCTTATTTGGAAAAATGTTTGGCATAAGTGGTATTTGTGCTTTCAAAAATGTATCCCGTATGCTTAAGCTAGGAACAAAGAATAAAATGGCAGGACAAATGTTAACCATGTACCCATTTAAAAAAGAAAGAAAAGAAAAATGAGAGAGAAAGAAGAAAAATGGACGTGAGAGAAAGCTGAAAAATAGACATTTATCACTAAAAATGAGTAAAATGCTATGAATATCCTGTCCAGATTTATGCAAGAGAAATGCTTGGCATTTTGTTAATTACATACTAAAATCATTTAAATTTATTCTTCCAACCAGATAAAATTCTTAATATCTAATAAAACTTCATTAAAATAAAACTGGAAAACATAAATAGAGCCAATTCATCCAAAGAGAAACTAAGCGAACATCAGGCCATCAACAGTTAGGTCCCACTGAGATGCCAACACTTCCAGCTGGAAAGGAACGATTGTCTGAGGAGGAAAGTTTAGGATCTCAGGCATATCACTAAAAACATGTGTGCAAGTGTTTATGTAACCATGAAGGGTGGTAAACACTAAACACCAATTTTCCTTAGTCTTACTTCCAATATTTCAAAATTGTCTACATTAATATGACTTAGGGAAAGGGGTCCTATATAAGAAAAATATGTATCCAAACTCATAAGGCAAAGTGAGCAACAAAAGGGGAAAATGGTAAACACAGAAACGAATCACCTTCCCTTAGAATCAGGGCGAGCAGCCCCACAGGTCCCCCAGTGACAACTGCTCTGAACACACACATGGCTGAGCGCTGGAATAAACGACTTTACAGACTTAGTCTTTCATTTGGGATCTTTGGTATACACCTCAAGGTTTATTCTCCACACACTTGTTAAATGCCTAAGAAAGTAGCACATGCTGGATGTCTGGTACTTCAGCAATAGAAATGTAACAGATGTCACACACAACTGTGAGACACACAGGAGAAAAACAGACCCAGCCTTTGCCTTCCATAAATGTTCTGGGTAATCTAGTAATTTTCCACTTTTGTGACACAAATGACATTAAGATTAAATCATGGATCTGTGTTTTAAGAAAGTACCACCACACACGTAATCATCCCCAATAAGAACCACCTTATAGATAAATTCTGATTTAGATATTTCACTAACACAAAACAAATATTATTCAAACACATAATACTTAAATGTACTTCAGTAAACTCATTCTCCAA
The DNA here is from genome assembly GCF_000317375.1 of Microtus ochrogaster. NCBI lineage: Eukaryota > Metazoa > Chordata > Mammalia > Rodentia > Cricetidae > Microtus > Microtus ochrogaster. The sequence continues at coordinate 6,811,547 of NC_022020.1, forward strand.
ACCTTCTAAACACCACACACACACACACACACACACACACACACACACACACACACACACACACAAAACACACACACACTTCATTTCCCTGGCAAACTACTACTGAAACAAGGTCTTGAGATGAACCCTAATTTTTGAGGCAGTTTGCTTAAAGACCTGAGGACCCCTGGTTGAAGACTGACCTCAGCATTACATGTGACCAGTTCACACAGTAATGCTTCTTAGACAATCAGGTTTATATACTGCAACACAATGAGAAAGACCACCTGACTTCTTAGAAAGGTGATCAGCTAAAAATGTCTTAGGCTATTAATATGGAAACTAACCTGACATGCAAGAATGCAAAATGGCTACTATGCTACCTTATTTGTCTCCTACAAAATATAGCTGATAATTGTGAGATGAAAATTATTTTTGCACTAAAATTATTTTTAGTCATGAAAGCTGCGAGAAGATCATACTGGAAAAATCTTAACTTTAGAGACATAAAAAGCTCACAACCTGTCATTTTTATGATTATACTGTGCAAATTTTAATTGGGTAAGCTTTAAAAACATCAAGAACATAATTGTTTCTTCTGTCTATGCAGCAGATTAAATCTCAGTGTAGGCAAGCTTCTATCTCAGAACAAGCCCATGAATCTTGTGATCCTGAAGACACCATCAAGATTGCTGTAAGTCAGGCTGTTTGCTTACAAACACTTGTTTGCCTGGAAGAGCCTCCTACTCTGTCCCTCCCAAACCTTTGTTTGAGGTATTACTTCTCTAAGTGTCGCATGTCCTAATATTAACAGGTTTCCCCAACTGGAAAATACATATATTAATAGACTTCCAAATTGTAGTTCAAATGTCATTCTCCTAGGAAGCCTTCTTTGAAGATTTATGTTGGGCTTGATGACACCACCAATGAATGAATTTGTCACTCCACCTTGTTATTCATATACACTCTTACCACACAGCCTACCTGGTGAGCTATCTCTGATCTACACATGTGCACACACATGCACACACATAAACACACACACACTGAGAATAAAAATAATCTTTCAATCTGACTTTACTACCAGATCAGAATAAAACGAAATCCTCACAAAAACAGTATTCTTTCCTAAAAGCAATAAAATGAGACATACAAATAAAAAATTATATCTTTTAAAAAATATCTGTATAAAATTGTAACTTGAAAAAAACCAAGAAATATGACAATATACATGACCCAAGAATATAAATTTATCTACTGACTCAAATTAAGATGTTAGTTTCAACATCAAAGCCAAGGATGTGCCAGTAACACTGCATAGAGGAATGGGGACGGGAGATGGAGTCACTTTACTGAAGATCTTAAAAGTGGATTTGTACAGCATGCACTTCCTAATGAACTCTTTCAACATACATTGGAATGTTCTATATATTGGTATCTGTTTATTATGTGTATGTAATTCACACTAATTGGACTAAAGACTTGTATATATATATATCTCAAAGTACAGTATTAATGGGTTAAATAATAACTTACTAATGATGTGATAAAACTCAAAGAACAAACAAATAAAGCATTCTTTAAAAATGTTAGCTCTCCAGCTATTATGGAGCAATTATGGATTGGGGAGAACTGACCTGAATCTTAAAGAACAGTAACAACACTTTTGACAGAAGTTTCTGTCCCACCCGGTCCTGCAGTTCAGTCCCATAGAAATACACAGAGGTCTACATTAATTAAAACTGCTTGGCCTAGTAGCTCAGACTTCTTATTAACTCTTATAACTTATATTATCCCATAATTCTTGTTGGTGTTAGCCATGTAGCCTGGTACCTTTTTCGGCAAGGCAGTCACATCTTGCTTGCTCTGTGTCTGGATTTTTCTTTGTTGACTGTGGACAAACTCTTTCCTGTTCCCAGGATTCTACCGTTCTTCTTGCCCCACCTATACTTCCTGACTGGCTACTGGCCAATAAGTGTTTGTTTAAAATACAAGTGACAGGGTACAGCACAGCATTCCCCCGCTTTTTTTAGACAAGAACTCTGAATCAAATCTACTTTGGTTAGCTTTTCTCCTGACCATTATCCATAACAACTTGTAACCAATATTCTAAACAAAGGCAAACATACAAAATCTATTTTTGGGGGAACACAGGTGTAGTTTTCCAGTCTACTTCCTGCTGGATGGGGGCACCGATAATCTTATTGGGACCTAAAGAAAATTTTGAATTACAGTCAAGTCCTGACTGGAAAATTCTGTGAAAAATCATCTCAGCTAGCAAGTCTTAAACTGTTCTGAATGTAGAACTCAGAGGAAACTCTAATAGAAGTCCTCTGAAATGTTGGATCATCTGGCCCATCTGCTCCTATTGGAGATTCTTCATGGGGTCTTCCTTGGTCAAACCTGATTTTTCTTAGCCCGGAATGAATCCACAGCCTCTCATGTCCTGTGGAAACAAAAGCAAAACCTCTTCTCCAAAGTAACATACCTTTTGACTTAAATTTTTGAAGTCAAGGCATTTTCAAAATATGTATGTTGGATTAATCCAGCAGCATTTATAAATAAATCTTTTAGCAGCTGTTGTTCCTTCCTCAGCCGTCATACAATTCAAAGACAACTCAATAACATACAGTATCCAGACTCTCTGTGTATTTTTCATCTTTACATGGCTTTATTTTAAACTCTATTTCTTTTATTTTTAATTTTTGACATTTTGAGACAGGTTTTCCCTGTGTATCTTTGGCTGTCCTGGAACTCATTCTATAGACCAGGCTGTCCTTGAAATCACAGAGATCTGCCTGCCTCTGCCTCCCAAGTGTTGGGATTAAAGGTGTGTGCCACCACACCCAACTACTCTCTTTTTTTTCTTTTTACTTTTAAGGACATTATGCTTTTTCTTTTCTCTCCCAAGCCTACATATATTTTTAAACACACTGTAAACCTCTTAGAGGTTTTCTTCATCTGAGTTTATCTTTACTGTAGATCTCTTTTTCTGACCATATGAGTCTTTAATTTGCTAAGCAATATGGCTAGTATTAAAGCCGTGGCTTTGATGGCTGGATCCAGCCCATACCTTTTTTTCTGATAGTCTAGCCTCATGGCAGAAGTACTGGCTGGAGCCATGTTTATTGCCACAACTCTATGGCATTTCAAGGTCCCTGACACCACCAGGAAGCATACTGTTGGCAATTCATAAACACCATTTAAATGTTTGGTGGCAGGGCCTCTTAAAAGAGCTGCAAGGTTTTGCAGTAAAGCTGAGTCAGGAAGCCTCTCTTAAATGAGAGCGCTTACCTCTAGCATACAGAGCCCACCTGAGAAAATGCTATCAAGAAGCTGTGCTTAACTCTATTCATTTCTGTCTAGAATAACTTCCCAAGCTCTCTCAGACTTTTAAATAAATTTAGTCAACCCCACGTTGGCATTCTGTGTGGGACAATGGTCTGTACCCTGTCACTTGTATTTTAAACAAATGCTGATTGGCCAGTAGCCAGGCAGAAAGTATAGGTGGGGCGACCAGGCAGGAAATAGAGGCAGGGCAAGAGGAATAGGAGAATCCTGGGAACAGGAAAGAGTCTGTCCATAGTTGACACAGAGGAAGCCAGACACAGAGCAAGTAACATGTAACTGTCTCACCAAAAAAGGTACTAAGCCATGTGGCTAACACAGACAAGAATTATGAAATATAAGTTATAAGAGTTAGTAAGAAGCCTGAGCTACTAGGCCAAGCAGTTTATAATTAACGTAGGCCCCTGTGTATTTCTACAGGACTGAAAGACTGGAGGACCTGGTGGAACAGAAACCTCTGTCAACACAACACTGTTGCTAAATGCAAGCTGTATGAAACACCCTATGGAAAACGCTGTCCTAGAGAAGACAGAGCCGCAGTAAGATCAAGGCAACTCTGGAGAGGTACAGGATTTCGCATACCATTTATTGAGCAGAAGCCATGCAGAAGGCACCATTCGAGGGGCTGAGATGAAGGTTTAAGAAGAGCATGTGTCTTGTTCTTTTCTCTTCCTTTTTATATTCTGGTTTGTTTGGAGTTTTTGTTTGTTTGCTTTCTAAAGGGAGAGAAATAAAGGGAGTCTCCCACCCTTTCTTGGGTGGGTAAGGGAGGAGCTGAGAAGAGATGTTGGGGGAATCCCATGATCAGAATATATTGCATTAAAAACTTTGCAAAAAAGAAGATATTTATTTGTGAGTTATAAAAGTAATATGTATTTCACAAAGAAAGTTCTAGAGAAAAAAAGAATGACAGAAAGCCTTTGTCTTTGCAAAACTTGTATACAGAAAGGGAAAAGCCCCTTGCAGATTTTAGAATGCACGAAAAAAAGGTGAACAAGAGAAAGAATGAATCATGTTTAAAAATTTTATTTTTAAAAAAATTGATTCTTTTCCAGGAACCCCAATTGGGCAGACCCTATCAGATCAACTAAACGGCAGCAGCCAGCAGAACTATGGCCACATATTTTGAATTCTTTAACTAATAATGGTGAAATGAAGCAGTAAAGTTCATTTTAATCCAAATGAATAGAAACTCTCAAAGTTACTTATTGGCTTGCATAGCTCCTGACTGCCATTGTGAGAACAGAACTGAAATAAACAGTAATTAGGGCAGAGCCATGACCGAGAGCCCCACCTCGGCAGGTCCAGGAGACATCCTGGTAAGGTCTGGGCCACAAAGAATAAAGTGACGATGCGTCAATGTGAGAAGCTGGGCCACATTTGAAAACACCATATGCTGTCCTCCTGACTGCTACAGACTTCGGCAGAAGTAGGGCACATTAGGTCATCTAGTTATACAGCACACTGCTCACCTGCTGGCCTCCTTCCCAACCATGCTGCCTAAAAGTCAGCCTGAACCAAGGGGGAAGCCGTCTCCAATGGCTACATAATGGAGCTTACTACAGGCAACCCTGTGACCCATGCTGTTCCTTGATCTTCCTGTCTTTTCTGAAAGTGTAGACCCGCCCAGAGGGGGAACACACATACAACTATAAAAGATTGCTTAGGCTCTGAAGGGAGAACGTGCAAAGTGACTTGGAAACATACAGCAAGGACACTGAGGCTAGTCTTAGACATCAGGAAAGGTGGGAAACCACTTAGAAGACGATGAGGAAGAACTCCCACCTCACACCTTGTGATCATCACATGCTAAGAGAACCTGACACATATGAAAAAGTTCATGTTGCTGAACAGGGGACAAAGAAGGAAGAGAAAGAACATTATTAAAGTAAGTAGACTGAGGCCATAGTCCGTCAACTCAGACTTCACAGCACACCCTTCAGGCACTGAGGCTCAGGCAAGGCTGAACAGGCCTAATCATAAGGGACATCTCTAACTGTACTGAGGAGGATTCCACTGAGACAGAGAGAGAAAACACTGCTGGGCTTTGTGGGAAAGACAGCTCCAGTGAACAGCAGAGTAATGAAGGGTTGATGGGACAGTGTTTTGGGGTGTGGAGGAAATGACAATGGACACACAGGGAAAAGAGCAGCTACAGGTACAGTTTTAGGAAGCTGTGTGGTGATACATTTTTCGAGAAGCAAAACAGAAAGATTGTGGGAATGAATAAAGACATTGGGTTGACCAAAAATAATGCAATTCTAAAAATTGTAGGCTGGAAACTATCAAGCATACCCTGCTTTGAATTTCTTACAGGTAAAGAGGAATTGAATTGCTCAATTAGAGCAGCAAAGTTGGCAGACTAGATCGGCAAAAGGCGATCACCTGCCCAACCCTACCAATGAAGATGCCAACTAGAATGGCAACAACAATGTAACAGGCAGAAGAGCTCAAAAGGAGACCCACAGATAAGAAAAGTCGAGACTGATCTTGCAGGATATAGTGGAAGGGTAAGGAAAGTGGGTGCTGAACAACATGAACCCGAGGACTGACGAGACATGGGGGCACCCTGAGGCACTCCCTCTATGCTGGCTAGTTTTTACGTCAACTGACACAGGCTAGAGTCATTTCGGCAGAGAGCAGCTCAGCTGAGAAAAGCACTCCATAAGACTGCTCTATGGGCAAGTCGGTAGGGCGAGTGTCATCTCTGGGCAGGTGGTCTTGGGTACTAAAAGCAAGTAGGCTGAGCAAGTCATGGAGAGTAAGACAGTAAGAAACATCCCTCTGAGCCACGCCTTTAATCCCAGCACTCGGGAGGCAGAGGCAGGCGGATCTCTGTGAGTTCGAGGCCAGCCTGGTCTACAGAGCTAGTTCTGGCACAGGCTCCAAAGCTACAGAGAAACCCTGTCTCGAAAAACAAAAAACAAAAAACAAAAAAAAAGAAAGAAAGAAACATCCCTCTGCATCAGCTCCTGCCTCCAGGTTTCTTCCCTGTTTGAGTTTCTGTCCTGACTTCCTCTCTTGATGGACAATGATGCAGAAGTAAAAGAGAAATAAACCCTTCCTCTCCAACATACTATGAGCATGGTGTTTTATCACAGCATCGAAATAATAACCAAGACACTCTCCTAAATCAAGAGTGTAAACCCTTGTAAATACACACACTGTGGGGCAGGATCATGGTAGAAAAAATTCTCTGGGATCCAACAAGAGAGAAGGGCACTTTCCTACTGTTCCTACCTACTTTGTGGGTGGAGTCAGAATGACTGAGATTCAACACCTGTGAATCATCTAGTTATGAAATCCCAATTTCAAAACATCAGCCAGGATACAGAAGAACCTTTGTAGCCTCAACAGGGATAGGAGGTTACTTTGAAGGGACACCCTAGCAGGAACCAGTTAAAACATGCGTCATTAAAGATCTCAAATGAAGATACAATCCAGGGAAGTGATGTTCTGTAGACCTGAGAGTTGGCTGCCCTTTCAAAGACTGGGAACAGGCTTAGCACGTTGGTTCTTTTATGTCAGCTAAGGCTCTTTAAAGAAACTCATGAAACAGCTGTAATCACTACTGTGGCTCATTCATCTAGGTGACCTGGAGAAACTTGGCTCATAATGCCAGAGTCTCTGCCCACAGCAATGTGGATCTCCCGGATTTCTCTCTGCACTAAGCATGTAAAACAGAAACGCAAACAGAAACAGAGCATGCTCAGAAATGTGCCCACCCCTACCCATGCATTCCTATACGAGCATGTGAGGGTCTCCTGATAAACAATGCTAGTGCTCTCCTTACTCAAGCATAAACCTCTATTCTGGGTGTGCTATATGGGTCTGTGCACTCATCAACATGCAAACCCATTTTATCCTGTTACAGAGGGAACAGAGATAAATCTCTGGTCTACTTCTCCCATCCTCTCCACCCATCCCTTGAAGAAGCCCTCCTGTTTGCTGACTCCATCAGAGGTCCAAGTCAAAGCAGGTGTCGGTAATGGAATTTGCTCTACAAGGCGTGGAAGGATGGGTGTGGGGAGTATACCAGCACGGGCGTAAAAGACAGCATCATCTAATATTTTTCAAAGCAGTGTTATCAAAATGAGAAATGGGAGCTGGTGAGATGGCACAGTGATCAGAGGGCTCAGTGGTTGGATGGCTCAGTGGTTAGAGGGCTCAGTGGTTGGATGGCTCAGTGGGTAGATGGCTCAGTGGGTAGAGGTACCTGTGGCCAATCCTGACAACCCGAGTGCCATGCCCCTTGGCTCACTTGAAGTAAGGAAAGAACTGACTCCTATAAGTTGTCCTCTGCCCCTTCACACACATGCTATGGTACAAACAAGCAGGCATGGTGCACACACATGCACATGCACACACACACAAAGTCTAAAATGTGCAGTCACAAAAACTGACAGGGTCAAGAGTGGGGGGTCTAGAGTAATTCATCTTTTCTCTCTCTTCTTACCTTTGGCCACATCACACTCCTTAATCATTTTGACAAAGTTGTAAATTTCCTTATCTAGTCTCTGTTGACATGTTTGTGCTCTCTGAAAGAAAAAAAAGGCAAAATTAAAATAAACCAATAAAGAACTTTCAAAATTATTTATGAATTAATGTTTCTATCAAAACTTGCAATTCAGATACATAACAGACACCATACAACTGCATGAAATCACAATACTCTCTCATTACACCATGCATATGTGAAGTTAATTTCTTTGATTTGCTAAATATGAATAAATTCCAAAAAATTATAAAATGCATTTCTCAGGGATACATTTTAAAACCGTATTTTTTTTGTCTTTTTTTTCTTCAAAAAACACAGATGGCCCTAACATTTGGAAACCACGGGCTAATTTTTCACTCAGCATTTCACATACACACTGCCTCCACCCACACCATCAGACCAAGCAGCACATTTCCTTAACTAAGCTAAAGCTCAGGAAAATAAGGTAAAGTCAATTATGGAGCGTAGTCTTCCTTGAAATTTTAAGTTCTCCACAGTAAGATCCCTACAAGCAAAACATGAATGTGAAGATCCACCCTCTAACTCATCTCCCAGCCGCGAGCAGACAAAGAGCACAGTGCAAATCACTGTCGACTTTAGGCTGGCGTTATACAGCAGGAGGAATAAGCAAGAAAACCATACTGGAATTGCTTGGCTGTGGTAACTGAAAATATTTATTCTGCGAACCAAGACTTTGTAAATATAAGAATCACTACTGTGGGCAGAGTGATGGGCTCAGCTTCCTTACTCTGTATTCGTAACCTCAACTGGCCAAACACAAAACATTTGCCTATTTAAAATTAAACTAGTGTAGCTGTGCACAAGGTGACACAGGTGAATACTCTTTTCTCCTATTCCACTTTATAAATGTTTTAGTGCTTATAAAGCTCAACCCAACCGCAGCAGAATTATTCATGGGACCACATTAGTGACAGGCAGTGTTCTCCTTTCAATGTGTTTAGAGACTCCTAATGACATCTAAATATAACACATGTTCACTTATTTATCAAGAAAGGAATGCTTATACTCTGTAATTTCAAGTCCTATAAAGAGAGAGCTAGTTTGCTGCTCATTTTTCAGACAGTGCCTGTGAATTCAGGTTGAAAGATAGGAAGTCGCTCTAGAAACACTCACTGCAACTAAATGCATTACTCTTGACTTATTAATAGAAGACCATTCTTGCACTATGCACGTTATTATTCCTGCTCACGGCCAAGTCAATGCCACTGCTTACTCATTTCCTTTCCACGGTGCAAGCCGTCTAAGGAAGCACGGGCTCCAACTGCACACTCGAGATCTGATGCTCAGCATAGCTCCCGGGTTATAACTAGGACCTCACCCCCCCCCCAGTGCCATCTGTAAAATCTGGAGTCACATGCTTCTTCACTTAGCATATTTACATCAAAGCTTTTTAAAAAACAAAAACAAAACAAACTTCTTTATTTACTTTTTGGAAGTTGCATATCATGCACCCAATTCCGTTCAACTCCTGGCTTACCCCCTCCCACCCCCTCCACCCCCACTCTCCCCTCATCCCTGCCACACCCCACCCACAAAAGGAAATAGATCAAAATAAGCAATCAAGCAAACAACAACAAAAAAAGAACAAAACAAACAAACAAAAAATCTTCTCCCCTGTTTCTCCAACACCTCTTCATTCACCCTGGTGGCAATGGAGGTTTCAGTGTGCTGTATAAGGTACCTTTTTGTCTCATTAGTTTTATTGTCAAATGTTCATTACAATGAGTCCTGGTCTGGTTCAAGGTCTCTGGTTTCTGGTACACCATCATCACTGGAGCCTAACCAGAACTCCTCTGGGATATCCTGTGGCTGCCACTAGTCTTGGAGAACTTGGGGGTATCATTCCACAGGACCAGTCTCTTCACCAGCTCTAGCAGGTCCTAGATGAGGTAGATGCTAGGATGGGTCAACCAAAGACCAGGCTGTGGGCCTGGGTGGTAGCCAAGCTGGTCAGTCCAGGCCCCTGGAGCCACCTATTTGGGCAAGTAGTTGGAGTCAGTTCCCCTACCTGCATGCCCTCAGGGTTGTTCACCCTGGCCTGTCGTGAGGGGTGGAGCCATCTCTCCAACATGCAGGGGACAGTTCTCTTGCTGTAGTGTCCAGCGAGAGGCAAGACCAGCTTTCTCAGGGTTAGCAAAGGGTGTGGTTGGCTCAGCATGGCCCTTTGATTTCATCTCACATGGTTCCTAGGGCCTCCTGAGGTGACACAGGCCACAAAATCCACACAGCTGTAGCTGGGCCATGGACCCAGAAATAGGCCTTAGCAGCAGCTTGGGCCTAGTAGACATCCTGGCTCTGGGTGGAGGGACTGGTCACTCAGGTGGGAATGGTTGTGGCCCTAACCTTGGGCTTCTATGTAACCTTTGGTGGCAATGCAGGACCCAGACTTCAGCATAGACCCCAGCCATGGTAGAACCATGGACTCTGACATGGTTCTCAACAATGGCGGGGTCTGCATATCACCACTGACGGCCCTAGTGGCAGTATGGACCTGAGACACCAACATGGCCCTTGATCTCTGGTGTCTGTACAGCCTTCAGTGTAAGAGATGCACTGGACAGCAGCACAGACCCTGGCTGTAGTAGGGCCATCTGATCCAGACGTCATCATGACCTCATGTAGCAGGGCAGGCCACTCAGAACTGGATGCTTCCTGGCCCTTGGACACTAACCTGCGCTCAGGTGGCTGATCTGACCCTGAGCATTCTCATGGCTCTTGGTGGCAACAGGTGCCCCATATGTCAATCCAGACCCTGGCTGCTATAGGGCCATGGACCCTGACATGGCCTCAGCAGCAGCCTGGGCTCAGATGATGCCATGACCCTGGGTGGCAGAGCAGTCCACTTATATCTGCATGGCCCCTGCTGTGACATGGCCCTCAAAAAGCAACAAGAGCTACAGTCTCTGGTCCAGATCCTGGGCCTCTATATTGACCCTAGTGGCAACCCGGGCTACAGACTTCAACAGACTCTGGCTGCAGCTGGGTCACGAACCCAGACATGGCCTCAGGCAGCAGCTCGGCCTGGTCACCATCCTAACTCCCAGTGGTAGCCCCAGCAACTAGGATCAGGATGGCTCTGGTAGAGGTATGGCCCTGTACTGAGTGTAGATACTAAGAGAGTCCAGAAGAGGGCACCGGGTTCCCTAGAGCTGGCATTACAAGGCATGAATGCTAGGAACTAGACTGGTCCTCTACAAGAACAGCAAGTGCTCTCAACCTCTGAGCTCCCTCACCAGCCCCTACTTCCTAAGTTTTGATGTAATTCTAAATATTGTGGTGGATGTTATTTTTGTAAAATGGACTGGTCTAAGAATCATGTTTGTGGCTATTACATTACATATTACACTTTAAAACAGTACAGATAAAGCAATCGCTAACACAGTCTATCAGATATCTTCCACAAAGCACAGATGAGTTCAAATTCTCTGATATTCTATCATAAATTAAAATTAGGAATGATGGAGCCTAACATTCTTTGCTCATCTGAGATTAGAGGTTCTTATGTCACTAAAACTCTGTAGATATTAGTAAACAATGTCATTAGACTTGTTTTCTTAGAAACATGCAAATTCTTTAAATAATCCACTTAATTTTCATATGGTTAAATTTAGGAGGAAAATTCATGTACTTGAGATAACTATTTAAACTTAAACAGGCTTCTCCTTGTGGGTCTACGTCTCCCAGATCTATCAACATTTATGATAAACACTATGCATTTAAAGGAGACAGCCAGCAAAGTGACTAACCCCTGCTCCCTGCAAGATACCTACTGTCAGGAATGGATAAGGTAGTATTGTCTTCAGATAAAGATGTCTCCACTCATTCCTGATGCTTTACCCTATCCCTATGCTGTGGCCAATACATACTGTAAGCAGTTTTAAATGAAACTACTGACCAAGAAACGTGTCACCATGGTGCATTATTGAGACTCTGAAATATGCAGTGAAGTCATAAAGGGAAGCAGGTCAGACTCTACATTTCTCACCTACTGGAGGCAGTTTCCAAACACAAATGTAGTTAACATAAAAACAGTAACATCACAACAGTTTCACCGAGACATTTTATAGTACTATCATAGCAGAGGTATATCAGTAGAATGCAACCAAACAAAGGGCAATATTATTTCTATTGTCAGAAATCATAATTTTCAGAAACCATGACTGAGTTAGGTATAGAGGTTGAAGAGTGTCTGTTCACCTCTAAGGCCTCCTTCAGGTCCATGGGAGAAACAGTGTCCTCCTCTTCCTCATCAGTCACCTGGTCCTGAGAGCAGTAGTGAGTGCTGTAGGCAGAGTGCTCCTCAATGGCCTCCAGCCATGTCTGCAACAATCCAAGAATTACATAAACATCTTTGCTCCAAAAACATAGCTATTAAGCATAAAATTTACATAGAAGGAATTACTAGGTCAAAAAAGCACCCAAAGTGACATTCTGAGTATTTCTTTCTGAGTATTTCTTTATCTTCATAAAAAGATATTCCTAGTGCTTTAAAAAAAATCCTCTATACTGCCAGACAGTGTACTTAGAATCCAGCCTTTAATCCCAGCACTTAGGAGGCAGAGGCAGGCGGATCTCTGTGAGTTCGAGACCAGTCTGCTTTATAAGAGCTAGTTTCAGAATAGGCTCTAAAGTTACAGAGAAACCATGTCTCAAAAAACAAAATCAAACAAAACAAAACAAAAAATCCTCTATACATATATGTATTAACTAGTATTCAAATATATTACAGAAATCAAGCAATGAAAGGCATTTTTTTTTCCACAGAAAATGGCTGGTTTCCAACACTGTTGCACAGTTTAATACACAGCAATAAACCTGAACACAGTATTACGAACTTAACATTAAATGGCACACAATAAACTTAGATCATCTTTAAAAAGCCAAATGCAGCTGGGCGGTGGTGGCACACGCCTTTAATCCCAGCACTTGGGAGGCAGAGGCAGGTGGATCTCTGTGAGTTCGAGACCAGCCTGGTCTACAAGAGCTAGTTCCAGGACAGGCTCCAAAACCACAGAGAAACCCTGTCTCGAAAAACCAAAAAAAAAAAAAAAAAAAAAAAAAAGCCAAATGCAATTAAAATTAGTTTGTAAAATCAAAGTGGACTAAAAATACTTCCTTGTTCACTTTTGGCATTATGTGTGGTCAATTCTTACAATTCTGTGAAATACTAAGAGACAAATGACTTCGATTATTTAAGGTTCCTTGCTGAACCAAGGCAAACCTTTTGGAAGACTCTTTAAACACTTTATCAAGTTTTCTAAGCAAGCAAATAAGTAAAAGCTAAGGTTATGAATTCTACTTTAGGAAATATGGATTTCCCATTACGTCACCGAGCCAGGAATCCTGGCTAAGTGGAGCCCGATTTGACTGCATGACAGTGTAGCTCAAAGCAGGCTTAGCCAAGACCGACGGTAGCTCTTTCTCATCTCAGTCGGTCTTCTCTTGTGCCCACTTCCATTTCTTCGTATTAGATGCCCATCCTAGAAACACTCTTGACCAAGAATGTCCAGTGTCCACTCGGGGCTGGGACTCAGATACGTGATTTTTGCTCTCCTTCCTGTTCCCCACTGCAATGTCTTCAAGCTTACTCTTAGTCCTGTAGCAGCTTGCTTGTAGAAACCACACCCCACCCTACCCCACCCCCAATGCACCTTGATTGCTATAGGATTCCATTTCTTGGTATAGGCCCTGTCCCTCTAGTTCAGCGGTTCTCAACCTGAGGTCTTGATCCCTTGGAAAACTGAACTACCCATATACAAGGGTCACATATCAGATATCCTACATGTCAGACATTACTATCCATGACAGTAGCAAATTACAGTTATGAAGTAGCAACGAACTAATTTTATGGTTGGAGATCAGCACAACATGAGGGACTATGTTAAAGGGTCGCAGCGTTAGGAAGGGTAAGAAACTCTGCTGTAGGCCTTTCCCACAGCCACTTTCAGACTTCCCTTCTAGTCCTTCCCACTCCTTTGTTGTCACCTGCTGACCTACACAACACTCTCTGCCAGGGTCACCACAGCCACAACACTTGCCCAGGATCCAGACATGACAACAGCAACCAAAGAGACAAAAAGAACAGATAAGGACACAAAAAACAACTTGAACATCCTAACTCCAGATACCTACATCCCAGCATAAAAACGCAAGCGTCCACGGCTGAAACAATGTGTCTGCACTAGAAGCCAGCGAACCTGTTGCAGAAGGCCTTGAATAATACAATGCAACTAAAGCATAAGACACGGACTTCAAATGCAATTACATATGCTTACACTTAAAGGGGGTATGAATAAATCTCTTAATGAAGACTATGAAAACAAACAGTTGAGTGAAATAATGAAAGCAATTCAAGACAAGAGTGTAGAATTTTCTAAAGAAATGGAATCACTAAAGAAAACCCAAACTGAAACAAAACTGGAAATAAAAAATTTGGAAGTCAAATAAGAACCTCAGAGTTAAACCTCACCAAGAAAGCACAAGAGATGGGAGAGGAAGAGAGGTCCCAGGTGTTGAAGACAAGGCAGAAGAAATCACCTCCGTCAAAGAGAACAATAAATCTAAAAACTCCAGTCACAAAACAACCAGGAAATCTGGAACACCACAAAAAAGATGGACTCCATGAGTAATAAAAACAAAGGAAGAACAGGTCAAAGTCACAGAAAATACTTTCAACAAAATCACAGAAGAAAATGTTCCTAATTGGCTGTGAGGGCTTGAGATGGGTGAGCTGACCCCGACCACCACCACCACCACCCATCTGACATGTGGTGACACAGGTGAGGGAAAGATGCCCTTCCCCCTCCACCCCTTGCTACCTGCAGGCAAGAGAGCTGGCCCCTGGGGTCACAGGAGTGGGAGAACTAGCCATGCCCCCTCAATAGTTGTGGCACACAGAAGAGTGGCTTCTGCACTCTGTCTGGGCAGCACACGAGAGCTGACCCTGTTGTCAGGATCTCAGAAGAACCATCACTGAGGGTGTGAGAGCAAGAGCTTTCTGCCCCCTGTATTCGCCCACCTACAACAATTAGGAGAAAGGACCCTGCACTTCACCTGAGCGAAACAGTAGAACTGGCCCTGGTGATGAGTGTGGACAGCAGATCTGAGGAACTGAGAACAGAGAACAGGCCCTGCTCCTTGCTATAGCCTGCATTAGGTAAGCTGGCCAAGGCAGTGCTGCAGGGCTCACCCCGGTAGTGACAATGAAGGAAAGCTGAAGGACTGACCAACCCAGCAACCACAAATTCACTTTTCTATGAACTGCTGGAGGATGCGAAGGGGAAGAAACTACAGATCCAAAAGAGCAGGGTCTCCACAACACAGGACAACAGGATATCCAAGAGGAGACCCAGTGAGAGGCCATTATCAATAGTGCTGCAGAAGCCAGAGGCCTGGGGTCAGACCAACGACTCATAGCAATGGACACCGGGCCACACCATAGCTCCACAAGATTCATTTGTTTGCTTGTTGTTTTGTTTTGATTTTTGGTTTTCTTTTAATTTTGTTTTGGGCGGGAAATAGCAAGGGCAGAGGGTGGATACAAAGAGATGGGAGGTAAGTGGGATGTATGATGTAAAATCCACAAAGACTCAACAAAAGTTAAAAAAAAAAAAGGAATATCTGAAGTTACAAGAAGCATACAAAACACCAAATAAATAGGACCAAAAAAAGAATTCCTTACAATATAATCAAAACACTACATATGTAAGAACACAGAAAAGATATTAAAGGATACAAAGGAAACAGACCAAGTCACATGTAAAGGCAACCCCATTAGAATAATATCTGATATCTCAATGGGGCCTCTAAAAAGCCACAAGTGCCTGGAAAGATGTTCTTCAAAGTCTGAGACACCACAGATGCCAGCTTAGACTAGTATACCCATCAAGACTAACAATCATAATCAAAGAGAAATAAAAATATTCCGCAATAAAACCAAATTTAAGAAACTTCTATCTACCAATCCAGCTCTATAGAACACACTAGAAGGAAAACTGAACATACAGTGAATAAATAATCCAAGACTAGCAAATCAAATGGTGGGGGAGTCACATCACAACAAATAATAGGAATCAATAACACAGCTGATACTAACACTCAATACTAATAATCTCAATTCCCCAATCAGAAAGATACAGACTAACAGATTAGATTAGAAAACGGGATCCATCTTTCTGCCGTATGAAAGAAAAGCCCCTTACCATCAAGGATAGATATTCACCTCTGGGAAAAAAGGTGGAAAAGGCATCCCAAACAAATGAACCCAAGAAGCAAGCAGATATAGCCATTTTAATCTCACAAAATAGACTTCAAAACAAAGCTAATCAAGAAAATAGGGGAGCACAATACACACACATTAAATGAAAAATTAACCAAGAGTATATTAGAATCTTAAACAATTATGCACTGAACACAGGACACTCAGGTTCATAAAAGAAACACTACTAAGGTTAAAATTACATTTAAAAAGTAAATTACAAAAAAAAGTCT
>NC_022020.1:6828693-6829689 GCF_000317375.1 Microtus ochrogaster
AACAACAAAAATATAAAGAATAAATGAAAGTAAAAGTTGGTACTTAGAGAAAATTATTAAGACTGCCAAACTCTTAGTCAAATGAACCAAAAGACAGAGATAGAAGATCCAAATTAATAAAAAGGGTATGTCTTAAGTAGGGTTTCTATTGCTGTAATAAAACACCATAACCAATGCCGAGCGGTGGTGGCGCACACCTTTAATCCCAGCACTCGGGAGGCAGAGGCAGGTGGATCTCTGTGAGTTCGAAACCAGCCTGGTCTACAAGAGCTAGATCCAGGACAGGCTCCAAAACCACAAAGAAACCCTGTCTCGAAAAACCACAAAGAAAAAAAAAAAAACCACCATAACCAAAAAGCAAAATGAGAACAAAGGGTTCATTTATTTGGCTTACACTTCATCATCAGAGGAAGTCAGGACAGGAACTCATGCAGGGCAGGAACCTGGAGGCAGGAGCTAGTATAAAGGCAGTGGAGGAGAGCTGCTTACTAGCTTGCTTCCCCTGACTTGCTTAGCCTGCTTTCTTACAGAATCCAGGACCACCAGTCCCAGGATGGCCACCACTTATCATGGGTTGGGCCTTCCCCATTGATCACTAATTGAGAAAATGCGTTACAGCTGGATCTCATGGATGCATTTCCTCAACTGAGGCTCCTTCCTCTCTGATGACTCTAGCTTGTGTCAAGTTGACACACAAAACCAGTCAGGACAACTGACCCCATGTCAACCTGACATACAAACACATCACTATTAAACCACAATAAAAACATAAATAATTTTAAAAGTTCCACAGTCTTTACAAATTCAAACACATTAAAATTTTCAGTCCGATTGGGGTGAGTTTCTGACCCCGCGGCGCCAGCCCGGGACAGGGAACTCAGAAGTTCCTCAACCCCCTATCCTTCTTGGGCTCTCTGCAGGGCCTCTACTCCCTGCATACTGCCTCTTTCTTCCTATCCCACCCAGCTTGCATCCAATACCCTCCCCACTTTGGCC
>NC_022020.1:6839344-6857069 GCF_000317375.1 Microtus ochrogaster
AAAAAAAAAATTCAGTCCCTTTAAAATAGCTAGCATCTTAAAATCCAAAGTCTTAAAATTCAAATCTCTCAATAGTGGGCTCCAGTTAAATACTTTCTTACTTCAAGAGGGAAAAATCAGGGCACAGCCACAATAAAATCAAAGCAAAACCAAATTTCAACCACCCAATGGCTGGGGTCCACTCATGATCTGAACTCTTCCACGGGTCTGGGTCACTTCTCCAGCTCCACCCTCCACAGCAAACACAGCTTGTCTGTGCTCTCAGGAAACACTTCCCAGATTTCACCTCAGTGACGATAGTCTCTTCTTCACCACTAATTTCTCAACTTCAGACAACTAGCATTGAAGCTTGTTAATCACAGCTGATTCTTCAGTTTCAGCTATCAGAGCCAAAGAATCATAATTCAAAATAACAAATGACCCTGACAGACTTTAAACTTGCCTCTAAAACTTCACAAGCCAGGTTTCCATCCTCTGCACTGCTCTCAACATTCTCATCTTCCAAGTTCCCACAGAACATCCCACAGAGCTCTTAACACTCGATGATTCTTCTAGCCCAAAGTTCCAAAGTCCCTCCACAGTCCTCCTTGGAGCATCATCAAGACTGCCACAGCAACACCTCACTACACTAGTACCAATCTGTCAAATTGACACGCAGAGCCAGTCAGTACAGGGGGACATTACTACAGACACAAAGGAAATTCAGAGAATCATAAAAATATACTTTAAACTGTGTACTCTACAATAAGAGGAACACCCGTCCATTATTGCTAGAGTACAAACTTGTACAGCACTATGGAAACCAGTGCTGTAGTTTCTCAGGAAGCTAGGACTAGATCTACCGCAAGGTTCAGCAATATCATTCTAGATACTTGCTTATCCATGTTTATTGCTGCTATAATTCATAACAGCCAGAAACTGGAAACAACTTAGATATCTTTCAACAGAAGAATGGATAAAGAAAATGAAAATGTGGTACATTTAAACAATGGAATATTTTTCAGCTGTTAAAAAATGAAATTGTGAAATTCGCAGGTAAACAGTTGGAACTAAAACAACTATCCTTAGTGAGGTACAAACAACAACTATGTTGTGTATTCACTTATGTGGGGATGCTAACTATTAAGTCTCATTCAACGAACAGGCTACAATCCATAGAACCACAGAGGTTAAGTATAGGGTAATGGACTTGGTGGGGTGGATCTTTCTAGGAAGGATAAATTGAATAGACAGTTAATGGATGGAGGTAGGTGTAGAACAAGATGATCAAATAGGGAGGGGGAGGGAAGAGGGGAGTGAAGGAGGGAATACAGGAAAGAATAGCTAAATATAAGGGCCATTTGACGGGGTTGTATGAAAACCTAACAGTAGGACTTCTTAAAATATCCACATATATGAAAAAAATCTAAATGGAATCACCAAATAACAGGAGAGACAAAGCCCCAACTAGAATCTCTCATCAACAACTGAAACCTCTAATTTGGGGAATGGCTTACATCTAATCATGTTTCTTGCCTAAGGGGCCAGATGGACAACCCAGACCATCCAGGCTATTGCAAAACTATGGGATGCTCTTCACAAACTGATAGTAAGGCCTTACTGCTGAAGACAGCATCTAGACAACTCATGGAGAAACCGAGCTGGTGCGTACCTAGAGCCTTCACCCCTACTGACTAATGTTCATGGTACTGGAAGGCACTCTGCACACTGCCAGAGGAGAAAAGCAAACATCAAAAACAAATGACAGCACATGGGTGAGGATGTGGGGAAAGGGGAACAGTTATTCACTGCTGGTGTATAAACTGGATTAGACCTACCTCAAGATCCAGCTATATCACTCTTAGATACAGACCCCAAAATCATCCTTGTTTATTGCTGATCTAGTCATAGAGCCAGAATTTGAAACAGCCTAGGCGTGAGATAGTGTGAGAGAGAGATAAGTATGCAAAGTTGGGTGGGTAGGGAGGTGAGGAAAATGTGGGAGAAGTCAGGGAGAGTGAAGTGGGCTTAGACTATACTGCAATTAGCCTCCCAACATTTGGATTCGATTTCATATTTTCTGACATACAAACTGCATATTCTTGGGCAATTTTTTAATGCTATAGTTTTCTTATAGTTTAAGGGCTACGCTTTTAAACAATCATTTAATCTTTTCCCCTCAAAGTCAGTATGAACCAAAACAAAAAATTAGAAGCAGAAAATACTACTTGTTAACAACTAAAACTCCTGTACCAAATTTTAAAAACTTAATAGGATTATTCCCAATAAAAAGTATCATCGTCAGGGCTGGGGAGCTAGCACAATAACTCACCAGTACAAAGACCTAAATTCAATATCTAAAATGTTTGCAAAAGGCCAGAGAGGCATAAGACAGATGATTCCCAGGGATCCCTGGCTTTTCTGACCTACTGGGCAAGAACCAAATTTCCAGGTCAGTAAGAAATCCTCTTTCCAAAAGGTGGTGGCCAGTTCCTGGGGAACAACACCCCAGTCTTCCTCTGTCTTGCATATGCACTAGCATACATATGATCGTGCAGATACAAACAAAGTGAAAATACAACAATAAATACATCAAAAACTCTATTTAAAAAGTGGGGACTGGTGAGATGGAGCACAAGTCGGGTGACTGGAGTGTGATTCCTGGAGCCCAGCTGGATGTGGCGGCTCCTATCTGAAACCTCAGCACTCCAGTGGAATGCGAAGAGGTACAGAAGAGTCACGCAGAAGCCTGCAGATCAATTAGCCTGGAGTACAGAGAGCAGCAGAGAAACAACCTGTTCATCAAGGTAGAAGGTAAGAATCAATTCCCAAAAGATGTCCTGTGATCTCTACACACACAGCTGTACTCATGCACAAACATACATACAATACACACACACACACACACACACACAAATAAACAAGTAAATCTTAATTATTTTAAGAATTTTAGCTATACTTATTCCCAAGTCTATGTGTGCCAGCACATGGATCCTGAGAGGAAATCATCATCAGTTTGGTGGCCAGTATCTCTACCCACTGAGATTTCACTGGCCTCACATTTCCATTAAATATATTTTTAATAAGTATAATCAACAAGATCTTCAATGTTAATACTAAGGAAATATGCTTGAGTTCTGGGAAAGCTAAAGGAGTTGACACATGAGAAGCTTACCTCTCGTGACTGCTGAAGGCTGTTCTTAGGAACCCTAAAGCCATGAACCGAGTCGTCAAAGCATCTGATGGAGAAGAGGCAACTATCTGTGGGTTTCACCTGGATACAAAGAAGTCAAAAAACATTCACTCACTAAAAACCAAAGTCTCTGAAATTATCCATCACAAAAGTCAACATATTAACACAATGTAAGTACTATGAACACTCTCAAAAGCTGATAAAAATCAAAGAAGCAGATCACCTAGAAGACTCAGCACTGCAACTTATCCGTGCCAATCTGGCCATCACCTTAGTCACTCCAGGAAAGTACCCATGGTTCACTGGGTCTGCTGCATTAGGTTTACTTCCCAGTAAGTATAAATTAGGATGTACTTGAGCTGTACAACCTTCTACATAACAAAGCTCCAATTTCTTCATACCATTCTTGAATGATTTTTCTTTCTTTCTAGAAAATGTTTGTGCTGAGTATACAGGAGTAATTGGTAGGTAAGATTGATGAAGACATGGTAAAGGAGGTAAAAAGAACTAGAAATAATTTTTTTATTAAAAAATTAGAAATGGAGGGTATTTAAATATAAAGGAGGAACTTCTGTCCCAAGGCTCTACTACAGGAATGCCAGTAGAGAATACTATGAAACAATTCTGTAGACCTCCGCTGCTCACCCCACCCACAACAAAACTGGAATGGCAACAACCATCCACAGGCAAGAGAAAGGACACTCTTGGAAGCCCCAGTCAGAATCTATGGACCTCATGCCCATCACCCAAGGTGTTTCCCCTGCAGCCCACACAGGGAGATGAGCACTGCAAGGGCACAGTGGAGGCAGTCAGCTGTCTTTGAGAACTAAGAAGGCAAAGCCGGACAGCCAAAACCACCCAAGAGAGCAGGACGATCACTGAAGAAACAGTCTGGAGACCTAGCTAACCCTCTGTTCACATCACTAACCAACTATGAACACACGCACAGAACAGATTGAAAACAAATCACCAGACTAGATCAGTCTGAACCAAGACTCTGGTTTACACTTCAGAGTAAACCAAGAAAATGATTCAATAAAGACCATAACAGAATCCACTCTCCAGAACATTAAAATTCATTATACTAAGGATATCGTTGGAAGGGACCTAATAAGACAAATAAACAAAACCACTCAAAATGATTAAGTAAACTTCAAAGGTTGGCCAGGCAGGCGGTGGTGCACACCTTTAATCCAAGCACTTGGGAGGCAGAGGTAGGTGAATCTCTGATAGTTCAAGGCCAGCCTGCTCTATAGAGTGAGTTCCAGGACAGCCAGGGCTACACAGAGAAATCCTGTCTCAACAAACCAAAATAGTCAAAAACTGCTGGAATGGAAAAAGAACTAAAGTATAACCCACCCACAAGAGACAGATGGTTCAAAATAAATGGGTAACAAAAAGGCCAGGCTGGTCATATTAACATAAAACAAAATCAATTTCAAAATAAAATGTCAATTAGGAAATCATCATCAACAAGTCTGCAATCAGAAACAGTTACAGATATAAAACTCCACACACACAGAGATGACATCTTAATACTTCAGCCATTGATAAACCAGAGAAAATAAACAATGTGAATATCACATGACACAATTTATTGTTATAATATTTTACTTAAGAGTAGTGAAATAAATATTTTCTCTTTTTAAAGATTCATTTTATTTAATGTGTATCAATTTTATACATGTTTTGATATATATGCACCATATTGGTACAGTATCTGCAGAGGTCAGAAGAGGGTGCCGGATCCCCTGGCATTAAAGTCACAGATGGGTGTGACCCATCTACACAGGTGCTAGGAAATAACCAATATTCTCTGCAAAGGCAACAAAAGCTTTGAAGAGCAGAGCTGTGAGTACAAATGTACTACTACTACTACAGTCCATAAATGGAGCTATTGAACAAAGTCAGTATATCTGATAAAATGGAAATCATACAGTGTATATTCCAAATTAATGCAATTATTGATCAGGAACAAGAAACCCAAAAAGCTCGATTATTTGGGGGTTAAACATCACACTTCTAATTTTTAGAATTATTTACTGACTTTAAGCAGAAATCACAGAAGAAATTAGAAAATCTTTTAAATGACAATCATCACAACAGAAATTAGAAAATCTCTTCAATGATAATGAAAAGAACTACCAAAGCTAGTGGGGGTGAAACCAAAACAGCTACAAATACCAAAATGTGGTTTAAAACTGTTAGTACAGAAGTTCCGTCTCACTGCTTTAAGTTTCAACCTGAAGAAACTATGGGAGCATGCACAAGGTCCTAGGTTCAATCCCAGTTCTCAACAAAATCCCACCAAACTATGAGAAACCAAATTAAATCCAAGAAATTAAAGTTTGATTTTTTGTTTGTTTTAATTTTATATTTATGCCTCACATGGGGGTGCATGCTTATAATCCTAGCACTTGGGTGGTGGAGACTGAAAGATCAGGAGTTCCAAGTCAACTACCCTCCCTACACGTGAGCCCGAGCTGCATGAAGCAGCCTCCCTTTGGGTAGCACTCACAATGCTGAAAGGTGATCTGAGGCTGCTGGAAGTCGGCAAGCCCTGAGTGCAGCACTACTGACGGTCAGAAAAGACGTTCCCATAGCGACAGTGAAAAAATAATGACTGGGAATTCCATAAAATCTGCATGGATTTTCAACAATCTACAAACAGACAAAACAATCCTGTAAGTAATGAAGAAGTTTGAGGCCCAAAACTTCCTCAGTTTAAAACACACTGCAAAGCCACAGTGAGGAAAACTGTGATGATATGTGGGTACATGACACAACGCAGTAAGACAGACCTCATGTATCGTCAATGATTTTAAAAAGCATGCTGGGGGCGGAGGAGCATAACTGGACACCCACAGCAGAGAGTGAAGCTGAACTGTACTGTATGGCATGCCAAAAATCAAGTACATCAGCTCCTAGTGTCAAAAGTTGAACTATGAAATTGATGAAAGGAAATGTAAGGGATGGAAACTGTATGACGTGTGCCTGAAATGCTAACCCAGACATAGTATTGCTGTAGAAGTGACCAAGGTAAACAGGTAAATGAGACTGTCAAAATCTAAATCCTCTGTACATCAGAGGACATGATCACTCAAATGAAAAGATCTTTCAGAGCGGAAAAAAGACCACATCATTATGTGTACAAATATCTATTCAGAAAGAACACAGGACAAAACATCAAAAAGAAACAACTGAACTGAACACCAGGCAGAGGACTTAAGCAGATATTTCTCCAAAATTTGTTCACAGTTGTTCAAAATGCATTTAAATGATGCCAAACAGCACCAGGATGGGGAAAGGCAAATCCTAACTGTAATGAGATACCACAGTACACCCACCACAATGGCCACTAACCAAAACAACAGTAGGCAGCTTTGGTGAGATATGAAACCCTCCAGCATTACTGATAGGAAAATAAAGGGCCAAGCTATTCTGGTAGAGAGGGCTCCTCCAGATACCAAGCCTACAACCACCATGTAAACTAGCAGGTCTATTTTTAGGAATATATTCTCAAAGTAATTTCTACCCATGTTTATTACATCACTGTCCACTGACAGATGAATAATGAATAAATAAAATGTAGCAAGCAAACAGCAAGCAGGATGGTGCTAATAGCGTCTGCAGAGACAAAAAATGGGGAATACGCAATAAGCATAGTCTAGTCATGGGAGAAAATGTTCTAGAAGTCTGTTTCATAGCAAACTGAGTACAGTTAAAACTACTGAACCATGCACTGACAACAGTTAAAACAGGAATTTATAAGGTATGCTGTTTCTACAACTACAATTTTTTGTTTGTTTTGTTTTCTGAGACAGGACTTCTCTGTGGATCAACTCTAGCTGTCCTGAAACTCACTTTGCAGACCAGGCTGGCCTTGAACTCAAGGACATCCACCTGCCTCTGCCTCCTGAGTGCTGGGATTAAAGGTAAAAGAATGACATTCTATCAACATGTCACACTATGTTAAGTGAAAAAAGCCCATCACAAAAGGACAAACATGATTCCACTTATACATGGTAGCTGGAATGTCAAGTCCTTCGAAACAGAAGTATAGCAATGGACAGCAATAGCTGAGGGTGTAGAAGTCTGTATGCAATAGAGCATTAATGTGGGAACATGAAAAAACTCCTAGAGCCAGGTGCTATTCAAAATAGCAGAACAGTGCAGTATTCATTCATAATGCCACTGAACCACAGAATTTAAAATAGTTAATGTTAAGTTCTATATTATAGAAATTTTATTGTAATTTTTAAAGGTCGGTTAAGGATATCTATATAAGAGATCTCGATCAACCTAGGTGTCTATCCTAAGACACTAGAAACTGAACATAGTTTGATTTATTTATAGTATGAGTATTCAATGAGTCTCTTTAGCTTGTGCTGATATGGTTCACAGATGAAGCTGGAAGCAAACCATTGCATAAGAAATTAGAAGTTATAGAACTGGCAGAGGCAAACACAACAGAACCTAATCAACTCCACAGAAGTCAATGACATAAGTGTTAAAAATGAAAGGGGAGAAACTAACAAGTTTGTTTTGTGAAAAATGAAATAATAAAAAGATCCCAACAGGGTAAACACCTGAGTACAGAGCAGAAGAATCAAGAGTGGGAACGGAAGAGAACCAGCAGGATGGCACCAACAGAAGAGCAAAGGGCAAGGTCAGTAGTGTCCTGAAATTTCACAGGCCCACGGGTTGGAGTGGACAAGACGAGAGGACCTGTGAGTGGACCCGACTCAGTCACAGAGTATTCTGAACTCAGCCTGCAGCCTTCCAAGAGCACTGGCATGGGAGAGGCGAGGGATGTGCACCTAAGGGCAGATGAGCCGCTCTGCCCTGCTCCACTACTGGACTGAAGGATGCCTGTGCATCAGTAGACAGAGACAGCTCAGGCTCCTGGAGAGTAAGAGGAAACAACTGCAAGCGTACAAAGAACTTAAGAGTCCTGACATCAGCACGGGCTTTCAGGTTTATTGCAGCCTCAGAGATGCTTCCATCGTCCAGATTTTACCATGAAAAAGACACATGTGTATCGCCAATGTTTACCACTCTGTCTAGATGCTTACAGATCTGTTTCTAACACTACAATGGAAATAAACAGGATGATGGGGGGGGGGTGCACGTGCACAAACAGAGATTTTTTAACTTTGCTTATTCTTAAGTGTAAAAACACACATACACCCATGAATCTCCAGAGTTCTGCAATGATTATAGTCTGCACTAAGCAGTCTCCTCTTACCGTGCACACTGCCTGAGTCAGGTGCTTGCATCCCTGGCGGTAAGTATTATGGACTGCGTCAGACCTTCAAAAACAAAAATTAAATTAAGACAAAGAAAAAGAGCTAAATAAAAATTTTTAGTATTTGAAAATTTAAACTTTGAAATTAAGCACAAGAATACTTACTGTTTCCTATACCAGGAAAGAACTCCATGTTCTAACACTACCCAGAATAACTTCCAGCCAAAAAATCTTGAACTCTACAGGAAAATGATAAAGATTTTTCATGCTGATGCATCTGGATTCAAATATGTAAGTAACGAAGAGAATTAAGCTCAAACAGACACAGCCTGTCAGCTAGGAGGAGGACTTGACGATGAGCAGTGATGAAACTGAGCAATGATGAGAGCCCCTCACTACAGGGTACACTGCAGGGCACAAAAAGACGCCACACTGGTAAGGCCACAGTACACAGCTCTAGCAGGTCTGTTCAGAGCTATTTACAGAAAACGGCAGTTCTGGGCTTTGAGCACAATTCCCTCAAAGTTGTGAATGACTGTCTACAGAAAAGAATTAACCTAAATTCATTTTATATAATTACAAAATGCAAAATTTTCATATACAGGGACTGCTTACAGATCTAAACATAATACTAAGTGCTACCAGGGTTGACTCTAAAAAAACAACTAAATTCTAAAACACAGAAATGTTTACAACCAAGAAATGTCCTTCCTAGGACAATTCTGGAACTAATTTTCTGTGAAATACTCCATAATCTGATGTTTATAACAAAAAACAATATTACAATTACAACTTAATGAGAAAAAATATTTTCCTCTGCTACTCTCTGCTCAACTTACTTTAAAGTAGAGACAACCAGCCTAAATAAAGTGGTGATGCAATGAAAGGAAGCCTCTCGAAATGCAAGAGTATGAAAGTGGCTTCCAATATCAGATCCCAGGTCTCGATCATCTATAGAGAGCCTCCTCAACTTATGACTGGGTATGCCAATCGTGTCTTGAAAATACTATAACTAAAAGGGTGTGGTTCAGAGTGGAGAGCTTTCTGAGCCTGCACATGCAAGCTGTACACCACTGCAGGGTGGTAAAAACATACAACACGCTATGCAAAGTATCATGGCAACAAAGCACTGTGCAGTCTCGGTTGCTGCCTTCAAGGCCACATGGCTGACTGTGAACTGCAGCTCACCACCACTGACCAGTAGCACAAAAATGTCCTAGTACACTACCAGGCCAAGAAAAGATCAAAATTACAAATTATAGTATACTTGCTATCAATGCATATCCTTTTAATGGCACTAAAAGTCAAAACCTCATAAATCAGACTGGGGTACTATGAATGTAATTGGCCCCATAATCTTATAGTCCCATAATCTCATAGGGAGTGGCACTATTAGGAGGTGTGACCTTGTTGGAGGAAGGGTGTCACAGTGGGGGGCGGGTATGGAAGCTTCCTATACTTAGGATACCGTGCAGCAGACTCTCAGTTGATGTCCCGCTGCCTGCAAGATGAAGCAGTCTCAGCTCCAGCACCACCTCTGCCTGTGCACCACCATGCTCCCTGCCATGATAACTGACTGAACCTCTGAACTGTGAGTGAGCCCCCACTTAATTAAATGTTCTCTTTATAAGAGTTGCCGTGCTCATGGTGTCTCTTCACAGCAATCGAAACCCTAATAAAGACACAGACCATTGTCAGTCAGGGACATGCTGTATGTCTGAAATCACTGAAAAAGCAGTAAGAATCTTTGGAGCTCCCTACTTTAAGCCAGCAACGCTACCTTCCAGAGAGGACCTTCATATCGCCGCAGCGCTCTGTAGGGGACCTGCTGGAAACACATCTCATTAAAGACCATCGACAGAACGTAAGCATTCCTTCAATTTCCCCCTGAAAACTCACTGAATGAATTGACCAATACGCACCTTATTACCAACAAGAATATGCTTCATTTCAGTACCATGGGCAAGGTCAAGAGGTTTCTGATCTGTGTAAAATTCACAGGAAAAATCACTATGTCAACTACACAAAAAAAATCATATAACTCTACCATACAATATTTTTTCATGCTTTCAAAAACTCCTCACCACCGACAAAACCAAACTCACCTGCAGAAGTCACCCTCTTGGTTCCTTAAGGCCTCCTTTTAGATCAGAAAATTTAATTCTCCTCAGAACACTATGTACTGGTTCTGTGCCCAGTCAGGTTTTCTGACCTTAAATTACTATTTTTAGTTTTCTGACTGAATAACAAATTGCAACAAGCTTATCAGTTTAAAACAATACAGACCAACTGTCTCATAGTCGATTGGTTTAAGCTTTATATTTACTTGTTACCTTCTGGTTAGCTGTTTAATTCTTTTAAAAACAGCAAACACCTGGTATGTATTGGTCATATTATTATATTTGTTTCTATTTCTTTTCATAAAATTCTGTTATGTGCCAATTACCATTTTAAGATTGGTGATTTAGCAATGAACAACATAGAGGATGGCAATAAATTTATAATAAAAGAGACATAACAGGTAATACAGCATGGTGTGCTAATTTAATTAATGACAGATTTGACAGACAATAGCACCACTTCAGAAGGTGAGGGACTGATCCTGGATGACCTCTCTGAGACAGGGATGATTAGACTGAAAAGGATCTTATAAAGACACAGGTAACAGCTAATGCGACAGCCTTGAGGGAGGAACAAAACAGAAGACTAGAGAAATGGCAAGTCAGATGTCCACAAACCCACGATAAGTAAACTGTGTTTTCTACACGATGGATAGATTCTGGAGGGTTTTAAGACTAGGAATAATATGATCTGACTGATATTTAAATTCTTTAATTTAAACGTTTAAAAGTGTAAACTTTAGTTATTTCTTGATTTTCAGAAATTACAATATTAACTGATTGATCTATTATTGTTTATTCAGGTTTTAACAGCTCTACCAACATAGAAATTTGCATGCCATACAATTGTACACACTATACAATTCTAGCATAATAAATCACCTCCAATGGGCTGAGGTTGTTTAAGGAGTCCTCTTTTATTAACATCAAATATTTACCAAGGGAACGGTGGGGCAGCTCTCTGGAATGGCCCCAAGGTAACCAGGGGTGGGAAGAGATGAGAAGACAAGCATGGGTGTGACTTAAGAACTGCTGACTCAGCTGTGGCTGCTGGCATCCTCTTCATCAGGGAGGAGAAAACCCTTTTTAAATGTTCACTGAGAAATCAGTCATCAGTTCAGTGTTTCTACACAGCACCTAGAAAGATAACGGTCTGCCAATTTTGTATTTTCATCCGATCTGCAGGGCACTTTTGAGAAACTATCCTTCCCACAGAGGGAGACACGATAATATGATTTCCTTCATAGAATTCTGCCCTGATGCCAAAAATAAATTCTGAGCTGCTGCCAACTAGATGAAATCTCAGAGCCTCATCTCTGGACTCAGTGTCAAAGGGCCAAGCACACAAGAAGAATTCAATAAAGCACACTTAGAACTAATGGAGGAGGCTCCCTACCTATATGAACTTATAACCAGCGATTTCACAGGGAATGTGTGCATGCACGCATGTGTGCACGTGCATGTGTGAGAGTGTTATCAAAACAAAATAAAACATCTTTGTTCACTGATGGGAAAATTCAATAAAAATGTCATGTCTCTTCAAGTTAACTTGCATGGAAGGAAATTTCAGTTTAGTCCCAACAGTGCTTTAGCTAGGACCCTAAAAACCTTCCCACGTCCTATGCATCTGCACAGCACAGCAGGACCACGGTCAGCACTGAATGACCAGAAGAAAAGCACAAATGCATAAAAAGCATTCAAAACAAGGCTATCCCATCAGCAGCTTCCAATCTGCATGCTGCTAAAAAGGATGTACAAACCCCAAAGTCAACTATTTGAGGCAATTTTTTGGATATACACAGGTATCTCCAAAATGGTGAAAAATCTGAATGACCCAACACTAGCTTTTGCAATTTGTTCTACAAGCTGAAGTGGAACAGGGTAAAACTTGATTTTCTCCTTTCAGTCCAAGCAGAGCCACGTGTCCCTATTACAGTCTATCTAGTGCCATGTTTGAGAGTGTTTTGCTTGCGACTTTCTCATATAAAATGGCCCCCAACCATGCTGAAATGCTGGGCTGGGTTCCTAAGTGCAAGACTGTGCTGTGCCTTAAAGGGGAGACCTGAGTTAGAGATGCTGTGCTCAGGCTGAGGCACTGTTGGCCATGATCTAAGTGTTAATGGATTGGCAACACATATTACACAAGGTGATCTTACACAGTGACACTCATAAAACAAGGCTGTATACTGATCCCTGGATGAAAATGCCAGGATAATCTAACCCTAGGTTCTCCTAAAACAGCGGTTCAAAATTCTCTAATTCAGTATTGGTGGTAACCTTATGGAACATGAATCAATTGTACCTATCATTTCCCTGATGAAAGGATTACCTTGGTCAATACTGGTCTCATTTGGAGTAGGGAGTGCATTATTAGCTAAATCTTAAAGGAGAAGAAAATGTCACTCTTTTACATTTGTGAATGTTCATGTTTTAAAATAAGACAATTTAATTCATCAAAGGCTTTAACAAAATCATTTTAAATAGTACTGATTTCATTTTATAGAGTCAAAATGACCAAGGTTGACTTTCATCAGCATGCTCACCATTTTTGTTCTTCAGGTTGGGGTCAGCTCCACTTCTCAGGAGCTTCAAGGCACACTGTTTATGGGCCCGGTAAGCAGCACAGTGCAGGGGGGTGTTTCCTAACTGATCCACGCAGTTCACATTGGGAGGACTGGGCCTGCTGAGCTAACAAAGAAACACGTGATTATATACCAAAGAAAGGTTCAAGCAGAGCCTGCAAGACAGCGGAGTCCACAGGAGGAGCTCATGGGACAGCAGAGCCCACAGGAGGAGACCACGGGACAGCGGAGCCCATGGGACAGCGGAGCCCACGGGACAGTGGAGCCCACAGGAGGAGCCCACGGGACAGCGGAGCCCACAGGAGGAGCCCATGGGACAGCGGAGCCCATGGGGCAGCGGAGCCCACAGGAGGAGCCCACAGGAGGAGCCCAAGGGACAGCGGAGCCCACAGGAGGAGCCCACGGGACAGTGGAGCCCACAGGAGGAGCCCACGGGACAGCAGAGCCATGGGACAGCAGAGCCCACGGGACAGCAGAGCTCTCACGCAATTAGACTCTGCCCCTTTGGCCCACTCCTCAGCCTGCCGTGCTTGTCCTCAGGAGCCAGGAGATCTGAGGTCTGTCCTGGCACCATACATGACAGCAGCGCCAGCCACCTACCCTCACATTAAGATTCACAGTGGTGCTGCATGCCTTTAATCCCAGCACACAGAGGCAGAGGTAGGCATATTTGTGAGTTTGAGGCCAGTATGGTCTACAGATCAAGTTCCAGGACAGCCAGGACTACACAGAGAAACTGTGTCTCAAAAAAAACAAAAACAACAACAAAAAAGGTTTCACTAACATGCTTGCCGTCTTGTGACAGCAAAACTATAAATCAGGCACCCACCAACAGTCCCCAAGATGAGTCCAATTCAGAGATGCTAGAAGCAGAAATGTCAAGGTTCCCACCTCACTGCGCTAGCAAGCTCTATATAGTCTCCGTTTCACAAAACCCTGAAAACGCTGCAGGCACTATACTTAGAAACCGAAGAAGTGTTTTTGAGGGGACTGAAATAACTTTAAAGCAAATGGCAATGCTTTAGTCTTGAATTCAGAACAAATTTAGAGTCTCCTTATCTAATGAGACCATGCAGGAAGTAAAAACGGGAAAGTAGGTCTCAGAAGAACAGAGAAGCTGTCAGCTTGGTCAGTTTGTCTGAGTACTAATCCAACACTGTCCCTTCCAGGTAAGCTGCTCTTCTTGAAGGACAATGCGCTTTCAGAATTTACTGCTCATCAAAATGAGAAAACTTTCTGCTTGAGAGCACCTATTTTTTTCAAATTTATATGGGCTTAATCTGAAAAAAATTAATTTTCTTTACCTTAGCTATTTGCTATGAGAAACTGGGTTCTTAAACATCAGGTTTTTGGTTGGGGAAGAGGAAATAAATCAAAAATTCAGAGATCCATCAGCAGGTAAAGCTCCTAAACTATTCCCTGGCTTAGCTGCCAGGCGAGTGTATATGTGTCACACTTCTCCTGTGACGATAAGAAATTTCCTCCCACAGTGACTCGATTATGAATATAACATTTAAGGAAAACCCCTAACATATAAAAATAATGCTTCTTGTTACCAGAGCTGATACTTCGACTGTTCTCCCTTCTCTTGCTGCTTCTAAAAGCAATTCTTCAAGCTTCCTTTGTTGAGTCTTTTCCACAGCTGCAAGGAAAAAAAGGTCTTACTCTACAGTTAGTGCAATCCTATTGAAAAGTTCTTTACAGAGGTAAAGATAAAGTCATCATATTATAAAGAGGGCAGTTAAGAGGCTGCTCTTGCAGAGGACCTGAGCTGGGTGTCTGCTGTGGAATATTTGTACACTGTGGGGAAGGTGTACTGCTGTGATTGGTGTAATAAAACTTGAATAGCCAATAACAAGCAGGCGGTATAGGTGGTATTTCCAGGGAAAGAAAGGAAGAGGGGGAGGTAATTGAGGAGCAAAAGGGTCACCAGTGAGACTGTGAAGAAGCAGAACGTGCAGGAGGAGACGTTGACAGTCACAAGTCATATGGCAGGACATAGATTAATAGGAGAGGTTAACAGTCACGAGCCACATGGCAGGACGCAGATGAATAGAAATGGGTTAATTTAAATTACAGGAACTAGTTAGGAACAAGCCTAAGCTACAGGCTGAGCTCTCATCATTAGTAAGAAGTCTTCATGTCTTTATTTGGGAGTGAGATGGCAGCCCAAAGGAAAGTCTGACCATAGGTTCCCAGCACCCACTTAGGCAGCTTACAACCACCTATAACTTGAGCTCCAGGGGATCTGACACCCTCTTCTGGCTTCTGCAGGTATACAACATACACACATGGAATTCATGTACAAAGATATACACAAAAATCCATAAATAAAATTACTTAACAAAGGTGCATAAAGAATAAGTTCATCACAGTGTGGAAAATACAAGTGTTTTGAACTGAATTTCAAATGCATTTAGATTTGGGAGTTCTGCTTTTCATTTCCAGTGAGCTCCATTTTCTTCAATTTTAGGTGAAATTATAATTTCAATTCAAAGGACATTATGGATTCACTCATTTATAACACTTAGCAAACAATTATGAACTTTTGATGATCAAAATACTACTATATACTACTATATCTATCAGGGAAAGAAGATGAATGGGGTTTGTAATTTCTACAAATCTTATGAAGGGAAAGTAGTAAGAAGAAATAGCAATTGGTAGTAAGATGTACAAATCAAATAAGTATTTGTTTATTTTATAAGAATCCAAATTACTTACATAATTCTACAAAAAAGCATGAGTTGTATTTCTATGTAACAGAAGCACTCTTTTGTAACCACTAAGATAGGTGTTACTTTATAAATTACAGAGCAGAAGGCGAGCAGTGGTGGCACAGGCCTTTAACCCCAGCACTAGGGAGGCAGAGACAGGCAGATCTCTGTTAATTTGAGGTCAGCCTGGTTTACAGAGTTAGCTCCAGGACAGGCAAGGCTACGCCAAAAAAAAAAAAATCTTAAAAAACAATAGCTAGATAGACAGACAGACAAATAACAAGGCAGGTATGCAGAGGTAAGGAAGGCCACAGAGTGGAGGGCTAGGACTTTCCAGGCTGCTGTCTCTGATGTTAGTTCTGAAATCCTATATGCAGAGGAGCGGCTGCAATGTGATGAGAGTGGACTGTATCAACAAGCTCTCATCTGCCCAGACTTGTACTGTTTACAAAGGAGGAGGCAGTGGCTGCTGCCACTGTTTCAGGCTGAAAGTTTAGCTCAGTGGTAAAGAACTTGCATATCATATACAAAGTCCTAGGTTAAATCCTTAGCATTGCAAAACAAGGGCCTATAAATGTCTTTTTAGACAAGTATTGTGGTATACTCCTGTAACTCCAACACATGGGACACAGATGCAAAAGGATCAGGAATTCAACGTTACCCTCTGCTATATAGCCAGTTTAAAGCCAACTTAGACCATATGAGACCTGGTTTCAAAATAACAACAACCAAGAAGCAAGTTCATGCAAATACTTGGCAATCCAGCTTAACATGTATACACAAAGGTCAGAAGAGTCATTCCTTAACAGTCCTCCTGGCTAAGGAAGGCTTCCTAGTATTCTCTTCTCCTGGGCAGAGAAGACAATGAGGAGCCAGGTAACTGGAGAAAGGGATGTTTATTAAGAGCTAGTCACTACTGTGTGCTGTTACTCAAAACACATTTAAACAAACACATACACTGCATAGGAATGGCTGGAACTAATAACTAACTACAGTTACACATATCATCTTCAACATCATATTTTTATTCCCAAGCACTATCTATCATCTATCTAGCTATCTATTGTTTTTCAAGACAGGGTTTGAAGACATCTATCTATCATCTGTCTATCTATCATCTATCTGTCTGTCTATCTCTGTTTCTCTCTCTCCACATAGACTCTTGGCGGCTTCTTCTGTGGTTGGCATTGCTCTGTCCACTCTTTCCTCTCACTCTCCCTCTGAGTACCCTGAGAGCATTCCCTTCAGTCCTGTGCATGACACACTTAGCATTACCCTCCGGGAAGCAGGATACTCATCCGCACCCTTGATTATCCCAACCATTTATGAGTGTCTGGCATAAAGTGTATCTGCCTAACAGCAATCAGGTGGTGCACAGCCATACTCCTGACTTTAAAAAGGGAAAAAATGGGGGCTGGAGAGATGGCTCAAAGTTAAGAGCAGTGACTGCTCTTCTGGACGTCCTGAGTTCCAGTTCCACAACCACATGATAGCTCACAACCATGTGTAGTGAGATCTGGTACCCTCTTCTGGAAGGCATGCATGCAGGCAGAACACTGTATACATAACAGAAAAATCTTTTTATAAAATGAAAAAATGGAATAAACTAGTACTCATTTCTGCTATTTCAAGGTTCACAACTGAGGAAAAACGGGCAAGGATTCAGAAATGTCCCTGGGCATTTCCTGTCCTGTGTTTATTCATGGTACACAAAGAAGACTGCTGACTCAGCCAATGAAAAGCAACTGCTCCTGTTTAGGGCAGAGGCCCCCCGAACTGCTCTTTTCATGTGCTCTTTAGATAGACGTTTCAGTTATGGGAACAGTGACCTCAATGTTAGGAATGTTTTCCTCGCTGAATGCTTGTTTTGACTTTTTTTTTTTTTT
>NC_022020.1:6857169-6859621 GCF_000317375.1 Microtus ochrogaster
CCTGCCTCTGCCTCCCGAGTGCTGGGATTACAGGCGTGCGCCACCACCGCCCGGCCTTGTTTTGACTTTTGACACAAGGTTTCATGCAGCCCAGACTGCCTTGAGTGTGCTAGGGTAGCTAACCTGGAATTCCCAGGAAACCTGGTCTACCTCCTAACCTCTGAGATCACTGGCCCCTGCCTGCATTTTAAGTCTCTCTTCATTCTAACAATTAGCTACTTGGTACAGCAGGTTACATAATAACACAATTGCAGTACAGACAGCACCTGGGGAAAGAATTCTCTACTTTGTAGTCACCACAGAAGTGAATGACTGGGACAAATGTTATTAATGAACATTGTATTCATGAGTAGAAGCAGTGTCAACTGCCTCAATAGTGGCACAAATTAATACCCGTATTTCCTAATGTAATGCAGTGACATAGAAGACAACCTCTCCTACCTAGTATTCCTGTCCACTGTGCGTGTCCTGTATCTAATCACATGGAAAGAAAAACTCAAACCAAGGGACATTCAATAAAAAAAAAAAAACCACAACTGTCTTTTCAACAAGTTCCCTCCCTAATATACATACAGACTAGACTTACCATGTAGCCCTAGCTGACCTGGAACTCAGTATTGACAAGGCAGGCCTCAAAGCTGAGGCAATTCTCCCTTCCTCAGTCGAAGCTGCCATTCTCTTCAACAAGATCAATATTATATAAAACAAAAGCTGGTATACTGTCTCACATAAAAGGGACTGGAGAGACATGACAAATAAGACATGGAATTATGGATTAGATCCAGACTGGATAGATGTCATATGGATGTTGATAAAATTTGTATATGTAATGTGTATTATATTATAAAAGACTGAGTATTCCTTATCCATAATTCTTGGGATTAAAAAAGTGTTTAAACTTTCAAAGTTTAAAATTTCATAGTTTTTTTAAAGATTTTGGAATATGTGCAAACTTCCCTGGAAAAGTGTTCCATATTCAAAATTAGAAAAGCTCAAAGGCCTTAACTTTTTAGGCATCATGGCATTCAGAAGTCTGTGAACTTGCAGCCATTCCAGTTACAGATTGGAGATGTGCCGTCTGTATATTAGATTTATTTATTTCCTTTTATATACATGATTGTTTTGCCAATATGTATGTGTGTTTATGTGTGTGTGTGTGTGTGTGTGTGTGTGCGCGCACACGCATTATGTACATGGCTGTACCATGTGGATGCTGAGAAATAAACCTGGGTCTTCTATAAGAAAAACAAATGCTCTTGGCTGCTGAGCAATCTATCTTCCCAACCTCTTGATTTATCTATTAGTACTAAATTTTCTGATGTTGGTCATTACAGAATCAGTCTTATGTACTCATGGGTTCTAACCAACCACAGACTGAAAATGAATGAAAATCCCAAGAATCTGTTCTGAACATTGTATCTCTTGCTACTATTCCCTGGGCAACACAACATAACTGTTTGCGCAGCATAAGCTGTGTGAGAAATCACAAGTGCTCTAGAGATGACTGAATTGATTTTCAACAAGGCCATCACCACTGTTCAGTGAAGACAGAGGCATTTCCTCACAAAGGTGCTGGGGACTACAACTGGTACTTTACAGAGGAACAGACGCCCCTTCCCACACTCCCACAGTATAGGCAACTTTAACTGAAAATGGAGCACAGGCTTAGAAAAGCCAAAACTCTTAAATGGAACATCTTTGTGACATTAGGCTAAGAACACCAAAAACACAACAAAGGAGAAAAACAGATCAATGGTTCCTCATTAATCAACCAACAACAGGTCCAAAAACTAAACTTTCAAAAGTGAAAAGGCAACCTCCATGGGAGGAAAGTTTTAAAAATCATGTATCTGAAGATGGACTTGATAAACAGTTCATAATAAAATAATTTATGCATAGTTTAAAGGCATATGTGAGGCTACCAGTAAATTCTACTCACACTCACATTCTCTCTCTCTCATACACACACACATTTTATAAAAGGCACTTGAGTATCAATGTATTTTAGAATCCACAGGCCCAGGATCTTAAGATTCTGCAACCAGTGCCCAAAGATACTATGGGTTCTCATTGTGATTATGTAAGAAGACACTCTGTTCTTGAATCATACAGATGTGTCTGGAGGTAATAAAGTCATTCAGTATGCAAATTACTTTCAAGTAAAACTCAATTCAGTAACATCAAATAATATTTTAAAAGATAAACTAGATCCCAACCATCCTATTCCCCCAACCTCCCCCCATCCTCCCCTTCTCACTTTTCTCTCCCCATTTCCCCTTACCCCCATCTCACCCCACCCCCAAGGGATAAAGGAAGGGTGGATATGGGAGCAGGGAAGTATATATCCTAATTAAGGGAGCCATCTTAGAGTTGGCAAGAGACTTGACTCTAGAGAGGCTCCCAGGTGTCCAGGGAGATGTCCCCAGTTAGTTCCTTGGGCAGCTGAGGATAT
>NC_022020.1:6860266-6862188 GCF_000317375.1 Microtus ochrogaster
TTTAATTATTCTTAAAACTTTCCATAGGCTAAGAGTCAGAGAGAGAGTGTGTTATTCCTCACTGGTACCTAAACAAGTAGCTGTCTACCCTCTTCCAGAATACCCCTTGTCACAGAAAACTCACTGTACCTCATCTTTCAAGGCAACTCACACCCTTGTGTACAACACAATGGGCCCAGAGATAAACTCTGTGGTACTTAACCTCTGGTCCATTAACTGGCTATACAATAAGATCATCTATACAAATAAGGTCATCTCTATCTTAATACCATCACTTCAAATATTTTGATGTGGTGCTCTTACGCCTACCTCTATTTCTTGTTTCCATATTTTATCCTGTTATCTGGTTTATGGCCTATCTAATATCATGGTGAATTGTCCCTAGCACTTCCTGTAGTCTGCAAATGGCAACTTAATGCTGCCTGCAAATAGCATTATATCTGGGTAAGGTGATCTCATCAGAACAGAATCATCCAATTAATTCTCTGTTTTCTATTTCCCAGGTTAGGACCACACAAGCTGACAAATGGCATTACCTGTAAAATCAATGAAGTTCTTGCCTTTGCACAGCTTGGATTTCAGAAGAACCTTAGAGCATATCTTTACAATTCCCCTTACTAAATGTCCACAGGTCAGACTAAGCTAATATTTAGTCTATTAGAAAAATCTAAGTCGCAGGTTCTCATGAGACAACAGAATGACAGGACAGTATCAGAAACAGTTACCTCACCTTTCAGTTAGATCACAATGTATTCAAGGACAAAGACCAATGTGGTCCATAAGTCCTTAAGCTGAATACTACAGTGACTGACAGATTAGGGTGTGTTTGGCTATTCACTAAAACCAGAGAGTTGAAATGAAGACA
Organism: Microtus ochrogaster; assembly: GCF_000317375.1. Taxonomy (NCBI): domain Eukaryota; kingdom Metazoa; phylum Chordata; class Mammalia; order Rodentia; family Cricetidae; genus Microtus; species Microtus ochrogaster. Next base: position 6,861,132 of record NC_022020.1, read on the forward strand.
CCATCTAAAGATGTGACAAAAGTCAGCCTCCAAGAATGCAAGGTAGCTGAATGTGACTAGGGCAGTGACTGGTGCACAGGAAGTCCACCCCAAGTGCCACAGCATGTGCTGTGTACATTAATAATGATTCTCTAGCACACATGTCTAGAAACCAGTCATTATTTTATAATTACAGAATAAGCAAGAAGAGTTCAATCCTTTAATCCAAACTTGTTAAAAGTTGTTAAAAGCAAGATTGTGGTTTTACATGAATACTAATAATTAAAGTTACAAAGTTAACATCCTTAAATACAAAGGTGTATCACCCTACTCTGAACTGCAGGAAAGAAACAGAGCATGTGTGAAGTTGCAGCTGTAATTCTGAGACCTTATTTGCAAAGTAGAAATTACCTGTTCTTGTGTAACAGCAAAACCAGGACCATTCAACAACTAATCCTATTACCTAAGGCTTTTAGAGTATAAAAATGGGAGTGGTTTTGTTCTAAACTGTAATAGAGAAATTTCTCTACACTCTACATCTTCTTAAATACAATTTAATCTCTGATGTCCATAGCAATTAAACCAAGCCATCAAGAAATGAGTGTTGGTTTTACACTGCAGTGAGGTCCTTGGGAAGATGAAGCCAGACAGAAATACCCACTATCCTAAAGAAGGATGCCTAACGACTAGAGCTCCGGCAGTTTCCCTGCCCTTCTTCTCTATGTTCTCATTATAACAATGCAGCAGTTTACCTAAAGTCACATCTTCTCACGTCTACATTTTTCTACTTTTCATTTTGTTGTGCATGTGAAAAATTTTAAACTTGCTATGTTCTTTTGTAAGTGAGGATTTTAATAGTTATAAAGTGAATACTTATAGCTTGGATATGAAATGACCCCTAGTCTGATGCATCTGAACACTGTGTTTTGGGATGCCATGGAACCTTTGAGGTCGGACCTAGCAGAGTAAAGTGGATAGCTGAGGAATGGGTCTTGAGTTTCACAGCCCTGGCCCTCTTCTGACCCCTCTGTTTTCTGTTCTTCCGAAGTCAAAAGAACAGTCCCATTCGCATGCTCCA
>NC_022020.1:6862569-6870389 GCF_000317375.1 Microtus ochrogaster
GGCTCTAAGTATAACCTGGCTTCCCGATAAGTCAGGATATCTCTACAACTCTACATCTGTAACACATTCCCCTACAACTAAGAGTGAGGAAACAGATGAAGTTGCATCTAACAATGACTTGGTAATGACATCAGCACTACAGACAGTGTTGTCATCTACGCTGCTGCAGGCTATGTTTACTCACCTGTGACCTTAGCGGTATTAAACCAAACACTACGTATGTTAAAATCCATGTTTACCTTCAAGCATGCTTCTGATTTCTTTGTCATGGGTGACTTCTTTTGCTGTCTGTCCACTCCCATTTACAACCGTAGAATCAGCATTGTATTCTAAAAGATGCATTACCAGCTCCTGAATAAACAGAGAAATTGTCTTAGCTGTTATTGTGCTGCTACTTGATTGTATGACAGTCCTTTTCCAAATTACTGATTGCTATAATTTCTAAGCTAGAAAAAAGTTATGTAAGAACCTTCATACCAAATCAATCATGTCTACAATATACAAATCAAATAACTCTGCTAATAACTAATAATTACTTAAACAATTCCCAACCCACAATCAATACATAGCCAATTTCTGTAACTGACTTTAAAAAGTAAATTTCTGGGGACTAAAGAGCTGGTTCAGCAGTTAAGAGCACTTGTGCAGAGGACCATGTTCACTTGCCACATCTACATGGTGGTTCACACCCACCCGCAATCCCAGCTCCAGGCATCCAGTAGGTATGCACATGGTATACATACATTCATGCTAGCAAAATAATCATACATGTAACATGAAATAAATAAGTCTAAAAATAGTGTAAGCAAATTATTCAGTTATTTTATGAAAACAACTCATGATTACTCTAAATATGTATGCAAACAAAAAAATAATTTATAGAGAATTCAGTATATTCACTCATTTTAATAAGGCCTGATGAGAATAAGAATTTCTTGAACAGTTACATTTTCAAGACCTAATTTTAACATTTTAAATATTTTCTAAAGCAATATAGATTGATAGGACACATCACATTGAAAACAGTTTATAATGAAACAATTTCCTGAAGTCAGTATTAAACAAAGAGAGTATGGTAGTTTAAATATTACTGGCCCCCATAATCTCATAGGGAATGACATTATTAAGAGGTATGGCTTTGTTGGAGTGGTTACAGACTTATTGGGGTAAGTGTGTCACTGTGGGGGCAGACTTTGAGGTTTCCTATCGTTAGGATACCACCCAGTATCTCAGTCAACTTCCTGTTTCCTGCCAGATGTAAGACTCAACTGCTCCGCCAGCACCATGTCTGCCTGCTGCCATGTTCCCCGCCATGATGATGATGGACTAAACCTCTGAGACTGTAAGTAAGACCCTTCAATTAAATGTTTTCTTTATAGGAGTTGCTGTGGTCATGGAGTCTCTTCACAGCAACAGAAACCTTTAGTAGACAGAGAATGTTACTCATTTTTACTCTGTGGTTAACTTTTGGAACTTCAAAATAACTGGTAGGGTACTAACATGTAAGTCTAGCTAGTATCGCTGGGTCAGCCACAGAACCTAAGACAAAAACCACGGAGGAGCACCCAGACAAGAGAAACGTGGTGTGCGGCCTAGGATACATGGCACACAGGGAGGATGGCAACACTTCACTGTCAGCTCCACACCAAGTCCCTGAATGCATGGAGTAAGACCCTGCCTGTCCTGTGCTTTTCATATTTCCTTTAGGACATAAAATCTCCTATATTATTTTTAAGTATTTATACTTAAATACTTAAATACATATAACATAATGAACAAAAATATATCTACCACCTTAGTCACTATATGATAATCACAAACATTTTAGTCTATGTTTTTACAGTTGGTGTTCTTCCAAGTAAGTTTGGGCCTTCCTATGTAGCCCAAGCTGGACTCAAAGAATCTTCTTGCCTTGCTTTTTTTTTTCCAGTAGATAAGGTCATAAGAGGTACACAGGGAAACAGAAAACCCACTAGTAATTTTAATAAAGGGAATTTTTAAAAGACACTTCAGTATTTTGTGCCATTCTTGGGGTAACATTTCATGAAAATATTTCATGTGAAAAAATGAACCCAGAGAGTGACAAAAATTGTTAACAAAATTGCGTTGGTGGTGGCACACACCTTTAATTCCAGTATTCAGGAGGCAGAGGAAGGTGGGTCTCTGAGTTTGAGACCAGCCTGGTCTATAGAGCAAGTTCTAGGATAGTCAGAGTACACAGAAAAATCCTGTCTCAAAAACCAAACCAAACAAACCAAAATAAAACAAGATTACTTATAAATCATGTTATTTGATAAAAGACTTTTATATAGAATATACAAAGAACTTTTTAACTAACAACAAGACAATCCAATTTTAAAATGCAAAGAGCTAGTGTAGGAGGTTCTTCTGTTTATGTGTTGCTTTCATTGGTTGAATAAAGAAACTGCCTTGGTCTTTTGATAGGGCAGAACTTAGATAGGTGGAATAGACCAAACTGAATGCTGGGAAGAAGCTCAGTGGTGGCAGATGCCATGGTTCTCCTGCCTGAGACTGACGCTGGTTAGAATCTTTCCCAGTAAGCCATGACCTCGTGGTGTTACACAGATTGGTAGAAATGAGTTAGATTAGGATGTGAGAGTTGGCCAAGAAGAGGCTAGATATAATGGGCCAGGCAGTATTTAATTATTACAATTTCTGTGTGATTATTTCGGGTGTAAGCTAGCCGGACGGCGGCACACGGCCCGCTCCTCTAGCAGGGCGGCTGGGACGGAACAAGGGGCCCTGCTCCCTTCAATAAAGAGCAGGGTATGGCAGCTCATACCTGCAAACCCAACATTCAGGAGGCTGAAGAAAAGGGGTTCAAGGTCAGCCTGGGCCACATACTGACATCTTGTCTCAAAGACCAAAACAGATTATGTGTAAAATAAAGTGGGTGAGATAGCATTTGAACAATCTGAAAAGAACTTCTGAGTCCCCTTGCCCCCAACTACCTAAATCAGGAGCTCCAGGTCTAGTTAGCTACATCCAGGTGGCAAAGGGAAGCTCTCAGTAAAGAGAGCTAGTGACAGAATAGATATGTTATGCAGAGTCAAAATTAGAACAGCATAAGGCAGCCCAAGGGACTGAGACACCTGAAAAGTTGGGGCCTATGCTAACATCCCAATGGAGAGAGAGGCTTTTGTTTTCAGGGGCATTGCAAAGTAACTCCTCCTGTACTTGGAAACTGTTCTGCAAGCCCAACAATGCTTCTCTCTGACCCAATTCAAGGCTACCCTGCCTTCTATAGCACTACAGACACAAGACAGCCTCAATTACCTCCTCATCTGCAGTTCCTGGACTCTTTCTCCAGCCGTGAGCTGTCTCTGGTGCTGGAAGAAAGGTACCTCCACTTCCAGAGAACTCTTTTTTACACTGACTTTGCTGTCATCTTCTACCCTTCCACTAACTCCCCAAATGATGCATTTAGCATGTAAAAGGCCTGACAAAGAAAACACTCCTAGATACCAAATACTGAGGGCAGATGGGCACCTGCTGTGGGGGATGAACCTTGGCTCACTCCTCGGTGTCAGGAGGTGGAGAAAGCACTCCCGAACTTTAACAAAGGGAAGTCTGATAAAGCTGGAGCTGAGATCATGATGTTTACTGGGACAACTCCAGCAGAAGGTGAAAGTGAGATTTTTAAAAAGCCAGGAAAATGACCGAGGGATAAAGCCTATGTAAAAAAAAATGGGTACATTCCTAATTCTTAGTATAGATGGCAAGAAAAGTGCACAGTGAAAGTACTTTGACAATAATACAAATACTGCACAAGGACCCAGTGTGGCAGACACACAGCAAGGACAGCAGGACAGATGGCTGACGGGAGGACCTGGATGCCTTGAGAGAAGCATGGGGTGAAGTTACAGAATCCAAAATAATCCCCTAGGAAGATCCAATGAAGCCAGAAGAACAGATTGACTGGTTCAGAAAAACACAGAGAAATGCCTGTAAAGAAGAAACATCAAGCACGCAGAGAACCAGCCAGAGATAGTGTGCCTGCTCCTCCCGGAGACGTGCTCAGCTGTCAGACTAAAACATGGAGACGTCCTGAGACCTAGTGAACCACAACAACCTCCAAAGAATACAGCTAAATGATGGACCTGAGAAACAGATGAGAAAGGGTGCCAGAGAAGCTGTGGAGAGCTGTTGTTTTAACTGAGTTGAGAGAGACTCCTGCTCAAGGCCGGCTCAGTGCCGACATGTAGTGTTTAGCTCTCCTAACTTTAGCCACCCTTCTGCTCCATCTGCTCACTTTCCTTAGCCCTGGCTATCTATAGTTAGTGTCTAAGGGTGTGATGCGGTCCACTGTGCCCACTATACCTGAACAGCAGCCACTTTTGAACATTTATTCATAACTAAAGATATTTTGTTTCACATATTGCTGGCCAAGAAAGCACTTTGACCAACTTGTCTAATAAGTCAGAAGACTAAAGTCTACTTGTTCTGTTCTCCTTTTTTGGTGGGTGCCCCACTAAATGGGGCTACACAACAAAGGTGACAGAAAAGTTAACAGTCTTGCCCAATTCCCCTAAGGCCACTCTAACATCCACTGTCAATCATGCACACTTCATCTCAGGTGAAGAGGAAGAAAATACCCACACCACACTGCTTTCTGAGCAATTTATTAAGAAGTAATTTACATACCATGAATTTGACCCTGTAAAAAGCCACAATTCCTTGGCTTTTAGTATACTCACAGAATTGTGCTGTAATATATACTGACTATTAGAACGTTTCATCACCCTCAAGAATCCTCATATCTACAGCTAATGGCTTCTCATTCTGGTCCTTTCTCCACATCCCCTAGCAACCACTCATCTATAGTATGTGTCTATGGACTTGCCTCCTGATCATTTCAATGAAAGGATATACAAAGTATGGCCATATGTGCAAGGTTTCTTTCAATCATAGGATGAAGGGTCTTCTGTTTGGGCATGTACCAGTACTTCATTCCCCTATTGCTGAATGACTTCTCCATCACCTGGGAACCACACCTTGCTTATCCATTAGAAACTGATGAACACTTAGGCTACTGTATTTGTCTGTTACGAATGATGTTCCTAATAATATTACCATATGGATTTTTTTAAACTTTACTATAAAGAATGTTGTAAATTTAAAAACACACACACATGAAAATTAACCATCAACAGTCAAGTTCTACTCAAGTTAGAACTGGACACACAATTGATTTTACTTCTGTATCTGGGTCATGAGACCCAGCATAACTGACTTTAGTAAAGAGAAACTATGCTGTGGATAGAACCTATTAAGTTAGTCCTCTGAATGGGGCTGGACAGCCTGGCATGGTATAATCCAGCACACATGAGGGTGAGGCATGAGGATCACCATTCGAAGTCAGACTGAGCTATACAGTAAGTTCCAGGCCAGTCTAGGATACAGTATGAGGATCCAAAAAGGTTGAAGAAGGGAGCTGGATACTTCCTGGAAAAGACATCTCCGTGGAGCTAAGCCAAAGGGTGGGCTATATAAACTTTAAACAGCAGCAGGGGCCTCAGTCCTATGACTTCAGTGAGCTCTGCCAACAGCCCAAATGAGCCTCCAAATGACGCCACGCCCCAGAAGAGAACAGTTCAGCTAACACACTGTCTTTAGTCTCTCGTCACTTTGAATAGAGAACACAGCTAGGTTATGCATAGTTTCCCACTAAATCCTAATGATGATCTGTTATACAGCAACAAAATCAACACAGATCTGTACGCCTAAAGGCAAGCAGAGCAGTCTTACAACAGTAGTGGCAAGAGAAGATGCTTGCTGCTAGTAGCATTTTCAGCTAATCACGCGCCACTGAAACTCCAAGGTTCACTTCCCAGCTTCCCTTTAGCGAGTATAGCCAGTGACTGTTTTAGTCCAGGGGACAAGTGTCATGTGAGAACTTCCAGGAATCTCCTAGAAAAAAAGTGCTGTTCCTGTACCATTTTCGCTTCCTCTAGCCTGATTCCCGGAATTTGTTGGCTCTCATACCAGATGATACAGTCAAAACTACACTTAGAACAAGATAGAAAATTCCCAGGTATGTGCCACCTGGACTTTCACACTAGAAAAATACTCGTGAAAGTCCTTATTATTTTAGGTTCTTTCTTGTAATTTCATCTGAAACATTTCCAGTGATTAAATAACAGAGCAATTAACCACACACCACAACTCTAGATTTGGCCACACTATCAAAAGCTAGAAGACAGTGACCAACACCTTCCAAATTTTGACTTCAACCAAAATGGTAGAAGTTATTTCCAAATACATGAATTCTTAAAAAGATGGTGTTCCAGAGAGCTTTTCCCAGGAAGCTCCTGGACAACAGCGCACCCAGGAAATGGAATTCCACTACAGACAGTGGTGAACAGGATTCCCAGGACAGCACAACTCAGCTCCAGACTGACAATCTGGTAGCAAAAACAAGGGACAGGGAGCTGGAGGACTGGTTCTAGAGCAGGTCACTACAACTGGAAGTAGTAAAGAGAACCTGAAGTGCTTACAAAGGTTTTAAAGTTCATTATGATAAAAAGAACTAATGAAGAAACTTCAGAAAATACTGGGTCCAGAAAAAATAATGAATTATGTAACAAGGAAAACACATAATAGAACTCTATGAGGCTCCATTTAGTATGCTGAGGAAAAATGTATTTAACTGAAGCCCAGTTAGAGACTAATAGTATGAGAACAGTAAGGTGGCTTGGGCAGGGGTTTAGGCGGAGAGAAAGAAAAAAATCATGCCGAGGAGAGGGAAGTCATTTTTCCTCAGGGGTATGGACACTGGTAGGCTGTCCACACTCAGACAGGTAGCAGTACTTAGAATCAGTGGGTTATTTAGAGGAGGAGGAAGAGGAAATGATGATGGAGGAGGAGGAAGAGGTAGACGGGGAATATATTGGGGACCCAAAGGAAATGTGAGAGGAGCTAGGGAAAGATATAATCAGAATATATTATATAAACATAAAAAATTGCAAAATAAAAAATGTTTTAAGGTGCTTCTCTGAGGGCTACAGAGATGGCTCAGCAGTTAGAAGCACTTGCTGTTCTCACAGAAGATCTAGGTTCCCCACACCCATGTGGTGGTTCACAACCATTTGTAACTCCAGGGGATCTGATGTGCTCCTCTGAGCTCCAAAGGCACTGTGTGTACAAGATTCACAGACAGCAAAATATTCAAAGACATAAAATAAAACAAATCTTTAGAAAAATAATGCTTATCTGCCAGAAACAAATAGAAAATCTAATATTAAAAAGAAAACACTAGAGTCAGTAAAGAAGTACTTTATTTATAAACAAAAGGTTTAAAAAACTGAAGAGATGCCAGAATATTTGCTCTCAAATATGAACCACAAGGAACATGTGGGAGGGTCACCATTTCTTCATTATAAAGCTTCACAATATTAGATGGCATTTTAAAATATGCATATACAAGGAAAGATTAAAGAACGTTCAATATTAACTGACTTGGATTATGATTAATCAAATATACTTAAAAATTAGAAAAGGCTACTTTCTGAGTTAACTGGGTCTTTCAGACCCACTTAGGATTTAGAAAACTAGACCGATGACCTCTCTGATGTAAGAAAAAACAATGGAGGCGTATAACATCACATACTTGTGAGAGCACAGGAAATCAGGAGTGTCCGCTCACCTGGAGGGTCCAGGGCACAGGAGCCAGCTGGCCAGGCAAGCAGACAAAAGGGTTCTGTGGGACTAGGGGTATGGTTCAGTGGAAGGCATTGCCCAGGGTGTATGAGGACTAGGGGTATGGTTCAGTGGAAGGCATTGCCCAGGGTGTATGAGGA
>NC_022020.1:6870489-6873151 GCF_000317375.1 Microtus ochrogaster
TGCCCAGGGTGTATGAGGACTAGGGGTATGGTTCAGTGGAAGGCATCGCCCAGGGTGTATAAGGCTCTAGGATTGATCCCAGCAACACCAAAACAAGTAAGATAAAGAACTCGGTGACAAAATATGAACCAAGTGGTCATGTGCTGACATTGCCCACTTACTCTTTGCCTCAGAAGGCCACGCTATCACTTTCCTGACTCTCGGTCCTCCCAGCCCTGACTCTCTGATCCTGCTGCTGATGCCGTAACTTCATCCACTTGGCTCGCTGCTTAGGTCAGATCTGACCGCATGTTTGAACGCTGCTTCCCAATGCAATCAGTGAACTCACATGCAGCAGTGTCTCAACCACAGGGTGAATAATCATTAGTGAGCTCCTCCATACCCACAATTCCCTCTGGTGCAGTCCTCTGGACTCTGGACATGATTACCTCATGCATTTTCTAGCCTTTCATATCCAATCTAGTGTGCTCAGTTATTTAAAGACAGTCTTCTGTGGCAACTGGGACATCTTTTCATTTCACACTGGGGGTCACCATCTGCTCACACTGCTGGGGGCTATCTCAGTGTGGCTCATGCTATCGAAGAAAATCAATGAGTGATCGTTAGAAGCTGGACGTGCAATACCACCTAATCCAGTTTCTGGAACTCAGTCAACTTTAGACTATTTAATCACCAATTACTAAAGGAGAAGTCAAAATTTAAAAGGTAAAATCCTACACATTGCCCGGCTGTTCCCAAAATGGTCACAGAGAACCCTCGAACATGTCACAGACTGTTACATTTAAGGTCTGGGCTGACACAACAAGATGAAAAGTGTCATCTGGTCCTTTGTTGAAGGAAAATAAGGATCACCAAGCCTAGCTGAGCTCACAGCTGGGTCCACAGACATAACCAGCTGGCATCTCCTCCATTCCGTGTAGAACTGGGGCAGAGAAGCTGGTTATTGGCATAATCATTACATTGCTTCCACAGTCTGCAGCCTAACAGAAGGTCTTAAAACTGGCTTCTTCCACCCACTAGGCATAGCAAACCAAGAACTGTACCCTGCATGGAAAAGAGTGGTTGAGTAGTACCATCTTTACAAACTCAAGAGAAAGGGGAGGGGTACCCAGTGGTGGGGCACTGTAGAGCATGGTCAGGACCCCGAGCTGGATCACCAGCATTTGCTGTCAAACAGTTCCTCCAAGATGAAAACATCCCATCCTGCAGGAAGCTCTTTAAAGAGGAAGGTAAAGTACTCAAAATAGCTTCTGGTAGTCCCCGAAAATGACCCAATTCTCTAGTTCCGTCCCTGCCAGAGTAAACAGAAAGAGCTGAGAGTCCCTCTCAGAAGGGCAGAGCCGAGCTGCAAAGATGAGTCTGAGAAGAGGAAAGCTGCAAACAGGATTCAGAGGGCAGATCAGCTGCCTGGAGGAAGCAGGCATCAGCTGAGCTTTCTGGAAGAAGCTAAGACCAGAGTCACTGAAAAAGAACTCTCTGCAGCCTGTTTGAGCTGCCCACAGGCTACACAGTGTGCTGCAGGCTTCCCAGCTTTTAGAGGAAACTTTGGTGGTATCTGTATTTGGTCTGTGGTGGGCTCCCTATCTGGGGAGAGTAGACGTGTGTTGCAGCTCCCCAGGAAAAGTTTTGTCACACAACAGCACTACAGAACAGACACCAGATACTCCTCACTGGGGAGGTGAGGAGTAATGGGGGGGGGGGTGCTTTGAAGACAATCTCTACCACATTTCCAACTAATTCACCCCTCTGCTACTACCACAGAAACAGACAGAAAGTAGAGAATGAGAGGGGACTTCCACAAACTCAACCAAACAGAACAGTCGCAGTGACAGCCACTCTGCCTCGTGTGTTGTTTGCTGGAGAAAGGGACACTTAGCGTGTGATGCACAGCAACTGGTATGGAAATCTATTCTTCCCTACCCAACCGGGAAAAGATCAAGGACAGCCTGATTCATGCAGACAGAAGCATACAGCTATAGCTCTGCCTCACCTCACACCACCCCATCAACTGAGTGTCATTAAGACACACCTGGAGGGAGTGGGGCCAGTCTGGAGAAGAATCAAGGGACCTTGCCATATTAGTCACTTCTTCTCAGGCCAGTAGCTGAGTAATGCCAGAATATTTTCTCAAGATGCTGACAAGCTGGTTCAGCAGGTAAAGTACTTGCAGTCAAACCCGATGACCTGAGTTCCCGCCAGGATTCGCATGGTAAAAGGAGAGAACCACTTCTGAAAGGTGTCCCCTAAATTGTCCAGGTGAGCTGAGGGCTGAGGTACAGGTGCCTCACACATAAATACAATAATAAATGGAAATGTTAAAAAAAAATACAAGCATCTGGGAACAGAGTCCAAAACACCTAGTTAGCACCTCAGAACCATGATTCAGTTCCCAATACACACACATACACACGCATGCACACATGCACACACAGGAATTACAAGAACCATCAGGCAAAAACAGTCACCACTTTAGGCCAACTGAACCAGATCAACTGTAAGAAGAAGGCTGAACATGAGACTTGGAGCACCTCACACAGAGACAACATACAAAAGCCCTACCTCTAACATACAGACAACATACAAAAGCCCTACCTCTAACATACAGACAACATACAAAAGCCTACCTCTAACATACAGACAACATACAAAAGCCCACCTCTAA
>NC_022020.1:6873878-6879512 GCF_000317375.1 Microtus ochrogaster
GCACTGAACTGGAATTCCTGATCCTTCCCCTGTTCCTCAGGATACAGGCAAGCATCACCATGCATGACCTTGTCCAATGAGAGCAAACATGTAAGGGCCGTGAAGGAAAAGGTAATGGGGCTAAGAGCCTGAGTCAGACCCCAGGAAACCTGTCACTAATGAACGGTAAAGAGTCCAGAATGGACAACAGGCAGGGAGACACTGGTTCACTGAGCATTGAAAGTCACCATGTGCCAACCACCCTCCCACAGAGGCTCCTCTGTGGAGAGGCACAGGAGCAGCCTGAAGTTGCCACTCCCACACAGGGATGAAGAAGTAGATCTGAGTTAAATGGTAGGTTGTGGGAGAAGCTTTGAATCACTGCCAAAGTCCCCTGAAGGAATAAGATCTATGACTGCAGCTCTGGGAAGTGGCCTGGAAGCACCCTTTACCTGCAACAGCTATAGTATGGCACAGAGCCACACCTCCAGAGGATGTGTCTCCAATATCTAGCAGTACAAAGCTGTAAGACCCTCTTCTCCAGAACTCCCCACATGAGGGCTGATGCATCCTGTGGTGGCTTCAAAGAAAATGGCCCACAAAAGGGAGTGGCACTATCAGGAGGTGTGGCCTTGTTGGGCACCCATTGTGCCACTGTGGGGGCAGGCTTTGAAGTCTCTTTCTCAAGTTTCTCTCAGTGTTGATAGTCAGTTGACTTCTTGCTGCCTTCTGGTCAAGGTGTAGCAAGCAACACGTCTGCCTGCACACTGCCAAGCTCCCTGTCATGATGATAATGAACTGAACCTATGAAACTGTAAGCCACCACCTCAATTAAATGGGTTTTTTTTTTTACATAATAGTTGCCAGGTGATGGTAGTGTTATCAGGTTATGGTGGTGTATGCCTTTAATCCCAATACTGAAGAGGCAGAGGCAGGCTGATCTCTGTGAGTTCACAGCCAGCCTGGTCTACACAGTGAGTTCTAGGACAGGCTCCAAAGAAGCACAGAGAAACTTTGTCTCGAAAAAAAATTGCCTTGGAGTCTCTTCACAGCAATTACAAAGCCTGAGACAGAAGTTGGTACCGGAGGCTTGCTCAAGAGGTTAGAGAGAAGAATTTTAGTATGTTGCCAAGATACCGATCGTTCTTGTGATATTTTGGTGAAGGAAGTAGCTGCCTTTTGCCCCTGTCTGAAGAGTTGTCTGACACTAAAGTGAAGGATTTTGGATTAATTCTGTTGGTAGATGATCTCAAAACAGCCTAGTATGGACTCTGCCATGTGGGTACCAGTGCTAACACTAATGAAGATTTATAATGAAAAGAAGCAAATTGACCAGAATAAATTACAAAATAAAAACTTTGAGAAGAAAAAGAGCAACAGGAAGTGGAGTAGAGCTAAATTCTATCGTTGACATTCATTTACATCCTTTATATCCTTAAGGATAGAAATGGATTAAGAAATGGAATAAAGGGAGTGGGGGAGCTCAGAGCAAAATACCACCAAGCTGAGTTTCCAATTTGTGAAAAGGAACTACAGAAAAGCTGAGAGCTGGGTGTGGGGGGCACACCTTTAATCCCAGCACTGGGAAGACTATGGCTGGTGGGATTGCCGAGTTTGAGGCCAGCCTAGTCAAAAAGGAAAGTTCAAGGATAGCCAAGTTTAGGCAATGAAGGACATCAGAAAGATCAAACAAAGGGGACACATTCCAGCCCCAGTAAAACTTAGCAGCTTCAGTCAAATGGTTCTAACTTAAGCTAAGGATAGAAGAAACAGGTTACAGAATTTGCCTTCCATACCTAAAGAAAATCACTGAGGCCAGGCATGTGTCAGGGGTGTCCCTGAATGGAGGCCAAATAGAGAGGCCATTGCATGAAGCTGTAAAGCTGAAGCCTAGATTGCCTTGGAGAACCCAACTGTTAGAGATGCCAGAGTCATGGGATACCTGCCAAGGAGAGCTACTAACAGGGAGTGAAACTAGCCGAAGAAAAGAAGTGTGCTGTCTGTGATCAACAGAGCTGAAAGGAGTTGGAGATCTGAAGAGCATGCTGACATCAGACATGGAGCTGTAGTTTGGAGTTTACCCAGGTGGTTTTGGTTCTTACTTTTGTCCAGTGTTTCCTCACTATACTCCCTTCCCTATGTTTAGGAATAGTAATGTATATCCTGTGCCACCGTATGTTGGAAGAATGCAATCTACTTTCTGATTTTGATTTTCACAGGGGCACTAGTTAAGAAACTGCCATGTGTCTCAGAACAGACTTTGTACTTTGAAACAAGTTTGAGACTCTGATAGACAATGGAGACTTTTGAAGTTGGACTAAATACATATTTTGCATCACGATATGGCTATAAGCCTTTGGGGGCCAGGAAGTGGAATGTGGTGGTTTGAAAGAAAATGGCCCCCACAGAGAGTGGCATTAATAGGAGGGGTGGTCTTGGAGGAAGTGTGTCACTGTGGGGTAGGGCTCTGAGGTCTCTTTTGCGCAAGTTTCCCTCGGTGTGACAGTCAGCTGACTTCCTGCTGCCTTCTGGTCAAGCAAGCACCACATCTGCCTGCATGCTGTCATGCTGCCTCTCGTGATCGCGGACAGAACCTCAGACACTAAGCGGCCACCTCAGCTAATTGTTCTCTTTGTAAGAGTTCTATGGTCATTTATCTTTTCACAGCCATAAAAACCCTAACTAAGACACATCCTAAGAGACCAAACCATGGCCTGGCTCCAGCCTCTGTTCACTTCCGAGGCCTCACTCTTCCACAGCTGTGTCCCTGCTTCACACTGTTATGCACCTCAGCTTGCTTCCCACGGAACAAAGGGCAATGTGCCCATCTCCATTTAGAGTGGCTGCTTACCAATAAATGAAACAGAATGGTCAAGCTGCTTGGGTGGTACAAAATTCATAGAAAGAAGACTTTAGAATTCTAAATGCCTCTGAAAAATAATGGAACAAAAATCAAACAGAACACTAAAAACAAATTGTTATGTTGATTTCCAATATGGAACACTAGGGGTCGCTAATATACCAAGAAAAGTCAAAGTGCACTCAAAATTTGGGGAGCTAAATTTTGTATCTTTCAGAGTACAAGGATTTAAAGCATCTTACAATCTTTTCCTAAATTTAAACTCAATATTCTATTTAAAAATCACCTAAAGTTTATAAGATATTTAAAATTACATTCAGAATAAAGGATTACAAGACAATTTGGGCTTTTGTGATCACAATTAGAAGTTAAACTTTTCATCTAATCACACTTATTATCACATATATAAGCTAAACATTTGTACATGATGTAACCATTTACTTAAGCTAAATGCTACATGAACATAGTTGGATTTTTTAGGCTGGGGCCCAATTTAGCATGATCACATATTCAGAGTTCATGAGAACAGTAGAAATGGCCAGCTATGTGAAGAGCTGAACATGGACAATGAACTGACTGATCTAGGAGACTGGGGATGGCAGTGAATCTGTGCTATCGTCCACTCGGTTCCAGTTACTAGGGAACACCACTCATGTGCAGGAGAAAAGCGAGTGGGCCCTCAGACAGGAACGTGAAAAAAGCCTGAACTCTGAAGCACTGCCAACCTAACACAGGCAAAGCAAAACCCCGTGAGACCTGAGTAGGTGAGCCCACTGCTACTTAGACAACGGCCGACTGAACGCTAAGCTCTGCAGAGGCAGGGGTGCTCAAAAAGCACTCTGAAATACTACAACGTGTACTTTTAGGACTTAGCAGAGGGCAAGGGAATTGGTTCAGCAGGAAGAAGTGTTTGCTGTGCAAGCATGAAGGCCTGAAGCCAAAGCCACAGAGAGTCAGGCACCATTGCAGTCAAGCCTGTAACCCAACACTGTGAGGACAGAAACGAGAAGTCTCCTGGAGCTGGTGTCTCGGGGCAAGCGAGAGATCTCGTGTCAAAGGAATAGGTGCCCCATGATAGAACAGCACACGAGGTCTTCTCTGGCCTTGGGCCCCATGCATCTATGCACACAGCTGTACACACATGGTACTGGTGCATGCTGTACAGATAAACCTCATCACTGTGGTACTAAGGAGTTTCCGTTTATAAATTTCTAAAATTTCTAAAAAAGGCAACGATCCAGAGGGAAAAAAAAACAAATGATACCCTGAGGCTTGAGGCAGGCACAGGGAATGAATGCATAGAGGACCCAGTAATGCAGCGGAATGACAGAAATGTTCCCAACAGGGGTACAGTGATGGCTACACAACCACGTAAATGCATGAGAAATCACTGCAATGGATATTCCCCAAGGTGAACTGAGACAGAGGGCTTAGGCTCTGGTTTTGGCACGGGGGGGGGGGGGGGGGGCTGTTCAATGAGGAACAGTGAAAGACCCGGATAAATCCAGACCCCTCTAGCAGGAATAATAGAGACAAAAATCTAGCAGGAAGAGAAGAGCCAAAAATCTAGGTTAGCCGATTCAGTGACTCTGTTTCAGGAACTAGCTGAAGATAAAGTTAGATTATAATCTTGAGAATAATCTTGAGAAACAGGGAGTTACCCCCTTGTGATTATCACTGGTATTTTCGAAATTTTCCAATGATGCCCTCCCTACTTCCTTCTGATTATTAGGTTGTGGTTTCTTCCCTTAAACACCCCTTCTCCCAGCTACTTGGGGTCGAACTCTCTACCCCTGCATGGGAAATGAGTTTCGGCACCAGTGCACTGGTTTCTGTCCTGTCAATAAACCTCATGCGATTGCAGCAAGGATGGTCTCTCGTGAGTTCCTGGGGTGGGGGGGGTGTTATCCCGAGACTTGAGTGAGAGTCTCCCCACTTGGGGGGGGGGGTCTTTCAACAGCACAGTGAAGCTCTTGGCCTTTGTGTTTTACCTCACTGTGCAATGCTCAGATCACCCCTCCCACCATGTGCTCTTGTGACCAAAAGGCTGGTTTCTACACTTCCTTTTGTAAATGAAAAAAAAAAAAGAACATTTTTCACCTTTCGTCCTGTGAAGGCAGCTCGATGTAGTGGCGTGTCCCCCATGTCATTTAACACGTTCACTTTTGCACCAGCCTAGTAAACACGAACACTTTAAATAGTGTCCACACATTAGTGAATATATATACACACACATAAATAAACAGAATTCCTAAATGCTTTAAAATTCAAAATAATTTAACATTGTTTGTTGCTACTAAAAGTAAACTCAATTCACAGCTAAAGTAAACAGCTTTCCTAAAACGCAAAAATCTACCAGACAAGCAGAAGTCAAGACTTTTCTCCAAGGGACTATCAGCCCTTCCACTGTAGCAGAGACAGGACTGTAAGAACTGTCCCTGGACTCGGAGCATCTGCTCCACCATCAATATGTAAGTGTTCACATGAAAACATGCCTCGGCTTAAATGCACAAATTAAGTACATGATTCGATTTCAAAAATGTGAAAAGTTAGCAGATATGACATTTGAGGCCTCAGTTCTCATTAAGTCTTCTCTGAGATTCTGATATTATTTTTAATTATTTAGGATGTTCTTTGCGTCTTTTCCATAATTATCGTGCTTGCAAAGCTGAAAACTATTTTTTATTGATATCCCCTTTTTGCCATTTAAAAAAACCCAGCAATGCCGGGCGGTGGTGGCGCACGCCTTTAATCCCAGCACTTGGGAGGCAGAGGCAGGCGGATCTCTGTGAGTT
>NC_022020.1:6879675-6882582 GCF_000317375.1 Microtus ochrogaster
GAGACGACATCTGAGGATGTGCTGCTGCTTCAGCATGCTACTGCGCTCAGTGTTTCCCAAGACTTCTCATCATATGACCCCACAGTATTACAGGCATTAAAAAGCTATAAATAGACCTTCAACAGATCCTGGACCACTTGTTTATGTCCAAAATAGCATGCCAGATGAAGAGGTGTCCAGCCCAAATTAGACTTACTTCTTCCTAAAAATGGGAGAGAAAAAGGTATCTTTAAATACTATTTTGGCAATTTTCAATAAATTGGGTTTCTTTCTAAGAAATGAGGTACCTTGGCCTCTAGGCCTCATATTACTGATGAGAGGCAAAACACAGTAAGAACCGCAAATGTTCAATTGACTCATTATCACAGGACTAGATGGATATCCCCTGTCGGTTCATCACATCCATCCTTCAGGGATCAGTCATGCAAGGCTGTATTCCAACTACCTGATCTCCATCAGCCTGCTGGCTCTAAGAGTCTAGGCTAGATCCATTGTCAACACCTAGTCCTCTTGGCACGGCATTTAATGTTAACTCCTTTAAACCTTGCTGCACTAGGGAGGGTGGGCTGAAGAGCTGCAGGTGCTGCAGAGCCCTTCAGACGGCAACTGTTAGAGTGTATCCCTGTGGCAGCTGCCGGACTGCTCACCCCAGACAATGACTTACAGGAGAGCCTCTGACTTCAGATAGAATCTCAGTTAATGAGAAGACTGGGTTACCGAGGACTGAAGAGTACAGCTAGAAAACCAAAACCAGTGTTAAAAGCAGTGAACTATCAGATCCAAAACAGCAATCTGAAGGGAGGGGTTCACACAGTGGCAGAAATTAAAGCCGTCTAATTCAACTAAGCAAACAAGATAAAGGACGTTCTAATGGGCTCCCAAAGCTTACTAGAACTCTAGCTCAGGCTGCAAAAATGACAAACCCCCAAAACCCAACAGCTAGAGGATCTAGCAGAGCTCCAGAGCCTACAGTTGCCATGCACTGCAGCTCCTGGGTTTCCAGCTCTGAAGCCAAACAATCTACAGCCACAACGCCGGTGTCTACAGCAGGCTAATGAGTCTCCCGTCTACCTTTGTGATTTGTAAGACTCAGCTGCCCAAGAGCCTGTGCATGCCCCCATTTACCAACTGTTGCATCTCTTCTTCTCCTAAGTGTCCTATGGAACACCTCAAGCTACTTTCCCAAGCATTTCTTTTGCCTTCTGTTCTTCAGTAAAACCTAGCTTTTCCCATAATGACCAGCCTTCCTTGGGTGGAGACTCCTCATTCAGAAGCATCCATAGTACCTCACAACTATAAGTCATATGTTGAACCCCTACATCAAAAGTCGGTTGCTGGCCAAGAAATTTTCCAGTCATGTAACAAGGCCTTCTTTAAGCTATAACTCCGCTGCTTCCCCTGCTGCTGCCTGCCAAGCCTCCCAGCAAATCACAATGCTGCCAACCATCATTATGCAATGGTTTAAGTAAAAATGCTGCAGATCCCCAAGTGGCTGCAGCGGACAGCAGGCCATGAGACCACGCCACAGGTCCCCAAAGTGGCGGCAGGCCATGAAGGCAACTGGGTTCCAAGCAGGAAGCCTAGTGGTGGGTGAGAGACAGAGACAGATAGGCACGCCACAAAGAGTGAAGTTGGATATTTATTTAGTGGGTTATGGAGGAGAAAGGGGAGAAGGGGAGAAGAGCACGGGGGCGGGGGGAGTGAGAGAGAGAGAAGAAAAGACACAGGCTGCAAGCAGGAAGGAAGATCTGTCTGCCTCAGTGGACAGGGGAGGGAGTGGGTGGAGCTTGTTTCTTAAAGGGACAGGACAGACCATTACACTTTATATTGTACAATCTGGCACCATCCTAGAGGACACCCCAGCCATCCAAGATCCCTGGTCTGTTTTCTCTCTCTCTCTCTCTCTCTCTCTCTCTCTCTCTCTCTCTCTGTGTGTGTGTGTGTGTGTGTGTGTATGTGTGTGTGTGTAGACACAGATGCATGGCACACATGTAGAAAACAGGACAACTACTTACAGGAGTCAATTCTCTTGTCTCCTCCCATATTGGTTCTAGTGACTTGGATTATCAGGCTTGGCAGCCAGCAACTTTATCCCCTTGGTACCCACCACCATCCCCACCTTTGAAACTAGAGCTCATGTATCACAGGCTGGCCTCAAAGCTGACCTTTAGCTTCTGATCCCCTGCTTCCATCTCCCACATGCTGAGATTACCAGTATGCACTACCATGCTCTGCTCATGTAGGGCTGAAGACAGAACCTGTTGCACATGCTCTACAGCCCCCCATCCACGGCCTGCTCCCATCACTTCCTGCGAAATGCATCTCCACTCACTGCCAAGAATTCACTGTCAGAGCCGACACCTGGCCCCCAGTCTCCCCATCACCAACTCTGGCCTGTACACTGTGCCCTGATGTAGTATCATCCTTACCTCTGCCACAGTTGCCTAGAATGTGGCCTGGCATATACCCTCATTCAGGTTGTCTGTAAGTAGAGCCAGGTTTACAGGCAATGGTGAAGGAAAAGTAAAAAGCACCCTGAGGAGTTTTGGCACCACAGTCAAGCCCCACCCTTTGGCTTGGTATCCTTCTTATAACACCTGGCTAAGGAGTCTCTCCTATCCTCCAACATCTTTGAATCCGTAACTGCTAACACCTACCACGGCCCCGAGCAATGACCTCAACCTTTCCTCATCAAAGCAAAATCATAAGCTTTCACAGAACTCTAGACCTTTCCAGCATCACAGCCCAGCTGACAGTGCCTGCTCCTAACCAGTCCTTAACCCCCGCCCACAGTGCCTGCTCCTCACCAGTCCTTAACACACACACACACACCCCACCCACAGTGCCTGCTCCTCACCAATCCTTAACACACACACACACACCGCCCACAGTGCCTGCTCCTCACCA
>NC_022020.1:6883297-6887748 GCF_000317375.1 Microtus ochrogaster
ACACACACACACCACCCACAGTGCCTGCTCCTCACCAATCCTTAACACACACACACACACCACCCACAGTGCCTGCTCCTCACCAATCCTTAACATACACACACACCCCACCCACAGTGCCTGCTCCTCACCCACTCCTTAACTGTCCCCTCTGATAACATGAGCCAATTTAATAACCCCTCTCTCATAATTATATCTCTTATTAGCTCTCTGTTTATCTTGTTCTTCTCTAACATCACCTAGCTAAGTCACTTACTCCTAAGTCCATTTCTAAGTAGCTACTTCTACTTAATCCAATAAGTAGATTAAGTTATAGATCTTCAGTTATAAACTCATGCACCCACGCAGTGACAGATCCTCTGCTAAGGACCCGCGCACCCGAATTTCCACACCCCGTCACCTGTCCCTCTGCTAATGACCTGTGCACCGGAGTTTCCACACCCTGTCACCTCTTTTGTAGTGGAGACTAGCCTGGTCTCTTCATCTAGACTAATCTCAACAAGGCCAGGGAGCTTGTCTGTCTCTCCCAACATGATCACAGCACTTTCCACGCTGGGCAAACAGCACCCAAACCTGCTGGCTCAACTACAATAGTTCTAATAATAATAAAAACATTATCAGAGAATGCACTCTTGAGCTCAACCTTGTAGCTTCTAAGATTTAAGAAACACAAAATTCTAAGAATGGACCTTAATCCTCTGCCCTACAGGGCATAAGGAAAGACATTTCACACACTACTGAGAACGTCTTCAAAGGAAAAGGAGTGAGATTTATTATGGGAGAACAGAAGGATTAGAGTTAAAGGCATGATAGAGTCGTGTAAGAGAAGCTAGAAACAGGAGCACGGGGAGCTCACCCTTACAGTCGATGTCAGCGATCACTTCAGTCCGCTCCATGGCTTCCAGGAGCTTTCTCACTTCTTCAGCGTTGCCATTTCTGGCATGATGAAGAAGCTGTTGTTCTGCTTCTGTGTTCATTTCTAGATTAAAAAATAAAAGTAGAGTTATGATCTAGCAGTATAATGAGCTTGCAGCTGTCACCTGCTAATGCTTCTGCTTTCTAGGGGGAAGAGTCATTACATTTGCAGCTCAGGAGAGACATTAGAAACTGTTTTTCAGGGCCAGAAAAAAATAAATTAGAAAAGGACATAAAGAGCCTGCAGTGACAATACTTAAATTTTTCCTCTCATACATCTTTACCTAGCCCCAAACTAAATATAGAAAATTACAGCCAAATTTAAAATATTTATGTCAAGATGGGAAAATGTTAAAAATAGCCATTCTCCAAAAAAAAAAAAAAATGCCATTCTCAGAAGAACTATACATTTCATTCTTACCAGTAAATAAACAAATAAAGCACAATTTTCCCACTAGCCAAAAACAACAAAAGAAAAATCTGAGCATGCCCAGTGCTGGTGGCATAGGCAGGAACGTGTACTAATAAGAAAAATCTGGCCAGGTGGTGGTAGCTCACACCTTCAATCCCAGCACTCAAGAAGCAGAGGCAGGCAGATCTCTGTGAGTTCAAGGTCAGTCTGGTCTACAGAATAAATTTCAGGACAAGCTCCAAAACTACATATAAACATTCTGAAAAAACAAACAAACAAACAAAAATCTGAGCAGGCAAATATCACGACAGACCCCTAATAACTTAGTTAAAAATTAGACCTCAGTTCCAGCCTCCTGAAATTGAACAAAGGGCAATCAATCACCAATGCCCCCACACACACACACACCAAAGTTAAGGACAAGGAGAATTGCCCATACTGAGTACAGAGTCGTGGCCAACTCCCTCCTCCCCAGGTACCTTAGGGCAATAACCAAATAAGGATAAAGCCTGAGACATGGCTACACTTGCCCAAGAATATAAAAGCTATAACCTTAGTCAACTGGTTAACCCTAACCACTTAGAAACATACTAATATTAGCTGGGCTGTGGTGGCGTGTGCCTTTAATGCCTTTAATCCTAGTACTCAGGAGGCAGAGGCAAGAGGATCTCTGTGAATTTGAGGCCAACCTGATCTACAAGAGCTAGTTCCAGGACAGGCTCCAAAGCTACAGAGAAACCCTGTCTCAAAAAACCAAACAAAGAAAAAAGAGAGGGGGGGAGAGAGAGGGAGAGAGAGGGAGGAGGGGGGGGAGAGGGAGAGAGAGAGAAAAGAAAAGAAACAAACTAATTATGACTGCCACTTGCATAAGCCAATCCTGGATAGAACTATTGCACGGCTTTTAGAATTCCTTTAGTTGTATAGAAGAGCCTGCAAGATTTTCTTGGAAGATAGTTGGTGTGGGAGAATTGTCTATATTCTGTCAATCATGTTTTAAATAAATGCTGATTGGCCCTGCAGGAAGTATAGGCGGGAAAACCAAACTGGAAGTAGATGCAAGGAGAACAGGAGATTTCTGGGAAGGAGAAAGTTGATTCCTCCCAGTCCTGCCCAGACCACTAAAGCAGCAGGATGTGATCTGCCCCTCTGAAAAAAGGTACTGAGCCATATGGCTAACATAGATCAGAAAAATGGGTTAATCAAGATGTGAGAGTTAGCCAGTGAGAGGCTAGAGCTAATGGGCCAATCAGCTTATAATTTATGGAGACCTATGTGTGATTTTCTTTGGGACTTGCTGGCTGTGGGGTACTGAGCGGGACAGATAACCCCAGCAAACAAGCAGGCTTGCCCCCTGTTCATGTTACAGATAGTCATTCTCCATTTTTGCCTTTGTGTTAGATGTACGAACCCAGCATGCTGGTACCTTGGCAAGATAATAAACACTCTTGCTGATTGCATATGCTGACGTTTGTACAACTTCTTCAGGACCGTAACACATGCCCAGTACTAAAGGCAGAGGCAGGAATGTGTACTCAGAATGAGCATGCCCAGTGCTGGAGGTAGAGGCAGGAATGTGTACTCACATTGAGCATGCCCAGTGCTGGAGGTAGAGGCAGGAATGAATACTTATAAGCTACAATGTGCACCCCTTTCCACGCGCTGCATGGGAAGAGGCAATATTTTGCAGTATCAAATCACCTCCAAAGTACATATGTAACATTTCCATTCTGAGCTTTGTCCTACAGACACACAAAGACTGTTTTATCAGCATCTTTACAGCTGCACTCCTTGCAATACTGGAGAGTTAGAGACATGCCCATGTGCCAAAGAACTGCTCTGGCAAGAGTGTTCAGGTCCCAAAGACAATGTGTGGAGTCCTCAGGTTGAGAGTGGAGGAGACAGATGTGATCTGAGGATGAATCCAATGGCCACCAGCAGCATTGGAGAAATGATCACACCTTTTATACCGCATACTTGCCTGTGGTATTAAAAGGGAGATAAGGGGAATTTGAACAGGGATGTGGCTTAAGATCAGGAGAGGAGGAATCTGGCCTTGACCTTAACAATAGGCACCAGTCAGACCAGGCCATAAACTCCTTTTGCTATAGATAAGAAGAATGACTGCTTTATTAAGCAGGAATTTTCTTGAAGACCCTTATCCTTTGGGAAAAGGACTTCTGGGGAGCAGACACTATACTACAGCTTCTTAGTCTTACTATATGAACCTGTTTCCTCCATAACGTCCCCAAAAGGGAAGGTCCTGATGTCATACTCTTCCCAGTATACGGGATCATTCTGATTTCTCTTTATTTATTCACTGAACTCTTGCCTTTTATGGCCTCAGGATCTGGACCTAGATTGTAGGCATTTTATCCTTGGGGTCAGGTGTATCTAGTAAATTTCTAACTTTCTTATTCTTGGTTAATTAGGAGGGTACGATGGGGAAGTTTTCCCAGAGAGGCTACCATTCTACACATGTTCATCCTTTACAAAGCCCATACAAAATCCCCAAAGGGAAAGGCATTAACAGTAACAATCAATAAAAATTAAAAAGGTGCTGTGTTGAAATGCAGAACTTTGGCAAGCAGCAATTGTCACCATGTGGTCCACACCACCCGTGTTCATCAAAATGGAGCTGGCCAAATAAATCCTCGGGGAATGCTAAGAAAGGGTCTCTAGCTGTAAGGCAGTGATGAGCCTGGCAGCAAATCTGGAAGCCTGTGCAAAGAACCCAGACACCCAGACCTCTGGCCTTCACAGAGGCAACATTCCTAACAGTGGCAAGCCAGGAACACCCTTCAGAAGATACAGCTAGTCAATTCCTCCAAAACACAGGCTCTCAGCAAACAACCAAGTCAGGTAAGCCTTACACAAACTGGCAATGATAGTTGCCCAACTTGCTCAATTTCCAGTCAGCTATTGCCCTGCACTTAAACAAGAGCCAATTACCAAGGACAAGATATCTAATCTAAACAAAGCTACTAAGATATGAACAATGCCAAAACCAAACAAGGGAGAAAAACAACCAGAGAAGACAAATTATTCAGATTTTTAAAAAAGTTTTAAAATTAAGATTGACATAGTTAGCAGGGCGGTGGTGGCACACGCCTTTAATCCCAGCACT
>NC_022020.1:6888674-6899060 GCF_000317375.1 Microtus ochrogaster
GAAGGGAGGGAGGGAGGGAGGGAGGGAGGGAAAAAAAGAGGTGGGAGGAAGAGGAGCAACAGCCACCGCTTCCAAGAGAGAGACAGGACTGAGAGAGAACAGGTAGCTAAGATCCCCTTGCCTCAGCAGAAGGGGGGACTGGGCGGGCTTGTCTCTTAAAGAGACAGGGAAAGTCAGTAGCAGGTCTTAACAGTCCCATCTCTTTCTTATAATAAAAAGGCCAGAGGTTAGGCACAATAGGTTAAAGGAACGGCAGATTCTCAAGACTGCCTCCTGCTTATTTGTGGGTGTCATCTTGGGGCAGGGGGACCTGAGAAAGCTGGGTACTGGTCACATCCTGGGGTAGCTAGTCTCGTCACTCCTGTCAGGGGGGTTGTGGTATGGAAATATCTGGTGTTTCTTAGACCTGTTTAAGGTGGATCTTTCAATTCGGCTCCCTGGAACTCACAAGAATTTTGGGGGTTTGTAAAAACTTAAGTTTAAAACAGCAGCATATTTATATTAGAATGACTGTGACAGATATTTTTGCAACATGAGAGAGAATTTTGTAGCTTATTGAAATTTGTTTGGTGAGGTTGTCCTTTTAAATGACAAAACCTTTCAGCTGTCAAACTGCATCAGAGATCTTAGAGAAGAATAAAATTTTACTTGAGTTATTGATTTAAAAACGACAGAGAACTTACTTGGTTGGCCCCTAGAGCTACTCCTCAGGGTCCTCCATGGTCGCTGAAGGTCTTTATTTGCCTTTTGCTGTTTAGCACAGGGCCTACCAGGCTCCAGAAGATCCTGTAAACTATAACATCTGTAGGAAGACAAGCCTACCTTGACCTGAGCAGCTAGGCTGTCAATTCCAGCAATTCTGTCCACTGTCTGGAGATCTTCAGTTTAGATGAAAGGCAGTTTTGCCCAGTGGTCAGCACTTGGCAGTAGAAGCAAAGTGTGAATGGATGTTGTTTTGTGCCCATTTGTCTTCTGTCTTCTTTGGAGGAAATAGAGTGCTGCTGCTAGGAGCCAACCTGTCTCTTTTTGTTATGAAAAGTCTTTTAATAATTAAATATTTAAATGTCATATTTCCCAGATCTCTGAGCAGTTGAGGGCTGTTTACCAGGTATAGATGAGTTATAACTACACTGTAGAATCTGCTTGGAGAGCTGGGTCTGAGCTTGACTGTATCAGCTCTCAACTTAACAGGTAAGATTCATACTTGTAAAAGCCTGAAGAAAAAACTGCTTGCAATAGAAGGTTATCTGAAGAACTGACAATAGTAGAGAACAGCTTAATATATTTTAAAGCAGGATTAGATTAAATATACCGTATTTTTGTAAAAGACTTAAAAGTACATACCAATTTAAAACATGAGACTTATTCTTTTCGTTAGTCTGGAAAGAGATATAATGGAGCAGACAATTATAACATTTAACAGCAAACATACGTGCATTTAAGTCACATGTATGCACACAGACACACATATTAAACAGAAATTGGGCAAAGTGGATGCTCTTGGTGGGCCCTATCAAAGGCATGCCACTGTGCAAAACACACATGTAACAGAGTCAGCACTGGGTGACCAGGCAGGGAATAGCTCAGTAAAAATGGCGGGATTTGGTTACCTGACCTGGCCCTCAGTTAAGATGGCAGTGAGGCAACCTGACCTCAGTCAAAATGGCGGCAGTCACATGTTGTATGGAGAAGCCATGTTTTTTTGAGCCACGGGAGTTTTAAATATAATAACAAGAGAGACATAGAGGCCATGTAGAATATACATTTAAAACAGGATTACACCCATGTGGCCACACCATTTACACACACTTTTATACATAAAGTAGAGAGGGAAATTACTAAGCACTGTGATCCGCCCTGTTGCCGAGCTGCCATGACAGACAGCAAGGGCTTGAACTGGAAACAGTTGCCTCGCAGATCCGACTAATCTTGTTGGTTTCTGTAGAACCAGTGGTAGCAGTGGCAGAGATAGTATAGAAGGAAAGGGAGCGAGAGTAAAGAGCATTTTCAGACAGGTGGGGAAGGGGCTGCCCAGTGGAAGGAAAAGCAGAACTGGCAGGACACTGGCCCGAGCGTTTACAAGCAGGCGGCTGATAGTTTGAGGGTTTATTTTCCATGGCTGAAAATGTGAGAACCCACAAAAGCAGCAAACGAACATCTCAAGGCCTGTAGAAGAACATCTTCTCTCTTTAGGCGGGCTGATAATGTAGCCTGACTGGCCCTAGTCAGAGCGACTCAGGCTAGAGGCCACCCCGGGGATCTCTCACAGTGGGGACCACTTACAAGCAACCCAATAGAAAAAAAGAAAACCAAAAACCCAAGGGACCCCGGGTCCCACAGCAATCACACAGCTCAGCGTGTGCAGTGCTAGCTAGCATGGAGGACTACCGCGGGTGGTCCACTCACGTTTTTTAGCTTTGGGAAGCAACCAGAGATGAATGTCAGTCAATGAAGGCTGTGGTTGGGGGTGATCCCCTCCATTTCTAGGAACACTAGAGGATTTCCGGGAGCTCAACAGTCAATTCCTTGGGTTCAGAGAAACAGTTAAGCTGACTGGAAGGGAAGAACTCACCACCGAAGCTGCTGGTGTGTGTGGAGGTTGGCTCTTAGGCAGATAGAACATGGGGCTGTCCGTGAAGAAACCCGGTTCCCATGTGTCCTCAGCCAGCCTGCCCAGAGGCAGGAGGGAATTGGACAGAGCCTGGCCGAGTCACAGAGCACCAATGTAATGGTTTAGATAAAAGCTGCGGCACAGTTCCCCAAGGGCCGGGTGGGAGACCACGGCAGGCCTTGAGGGCCAGCAGGTCCCACAGAGCCACAGCAGGTGGGTGGGTGGGAGACAGATAGGCATGCCATGCAGAGAGAGGGTTTGGGTACAGTTTATTCAGTGGGTTATGAAAGGAGGAGAGAGGGAGAAAAAGAGAGGGAGAGAGAGAAACAAAGACGGAGAAAGAGAGAGAAGGAGAAAGGGGGGGGAAAGGAGAGGAGGCAGCAGCCACCTCTTCCAAAGAGAAGAGAGACTAGAGAGCGAGAGAGCATGCAGGCTGGAAGCAGAAGGAAGATTGCTTGCCTAGGTGGAAGGGGGGGGGGGTGGTGGTGTAGGGCATGTCTCTTAAAGGGACAGCACAAGTCAGTAGCAGTCCCCACAGCCTAAGTGGGACCCTGGCAGGTGAGCCCAGGATGTGAGGACTGTGGAAAACAAATATACCACACAGACAGAGATTGGGTGTGAAGTTTATTGAGAGAAGTGGGGGGCAGGGAGGGGGAAGGGTAGCGAAAGGCCTGCCTGACTCCTCAGAAGAGCAGTGGGGGTAGAGACTGGGAATGGACAGAACTTGTCTCTTAAAGAAACCTTTGCTGGCTAGAGTATTGCCTGGGTTCATCCTTGCCAGGAGACGGGCAGCATAATGCCTAAATCCTAACAGTGTGGCCTTGTTGGAGGAAACTGCATTCCTGGGGGTGAGCTTAAAGGTTTCCAAAGCCCACATCAGGAAAGAAAAATTCTTGAGCTTCTGGGGAAGGAAAGATTCCAACAACAGAGGAGTGGGAATCAGAATTGCTGACTTTTCAAGGCAAAGTGAGCAGCTAAGAAATTCTCAAGTTCTGGGGGAAATCATTTCCAATCCCCAAATCTACAACTAGTTAATCAAAAGCAAAGTCAAATAGACATGCAGGGAGGAGCTGGGACTTGAAAACTCTGCCAGCCCAGCTGTGCTTCCAGATGTGCATGACAGCGGTTCTCAGAAAACTAAGGCGATCATGGCCTCAGCTTCATTCAAGGAATGCCAGGGAAAAACAATGAAGTAAATACAAACACTAGTTTACGTTTGCTATAAAAAGAGTTCAAAAACTGGTCTTTGCCACAGCCTTACAAATCCATCTCTGGCTGTGGTCTCAGCTGGCTGAGAAGCTTTTTGTGCCCCATAGAGACTTATTTTTTTAATTTTTAATGTTTTTCCTGGAATAAAGTTTGCTTCTGGTTTATTAGACTTTGGTGGTCTGTCCCCATCTTTGCACGACCTCCCTTCCATGAACCCAACACCCAGCATCACAAAGAAAAAATCACAAGCAGATACTTATTTTATGATTGAATGTCAATATGCCAATATAATACTTTAACTACATTATGGTGCAAGAATTTTAATGGGAAAAATTAAATGTTATAAACAAATATACATAGAAACTAAACCTTAAAAGGTATTTCAGATAACTGCTTAACTCCGCATTCCGAAGTGGCCACTGCTAAATGGGATGTGTCCCCGTGCTATGTTCTCTGACTACAAAGGAAGTTAAAAATACTATGTAGGAGCTGGAGAAGATGGCTCAGCAGTTAAGAGCACTAACTGCTCTTCCAGTGAACCTAGGTTCAATTCCCAGCACCCACATGGCAGCTAATAACTGTCTGTAACTCCAAGATCTGACACCCTCACAATGACATACAAGCAGGCAAAACAGCAATGTACATAAAATAAGAATAAATTATTTTTTTAGAAATCACTATGTAAACGGCACAGAAATGGTCAGAACTCCTGCTCTGATTACTTGTTCCCAAGCAACTGATAACTCTTGCACACATGCTTTTACAGTGATGGCAATTGCAATGATCCAAATAAGTAGATGCATTTTTGTTTTAGAAACTCGACACGGGTAAGAGATTCCTAGCTAATCTACAGTGAGTTTCCAGTTGAAAAGCCAAAACACAAGAAATTAAAATTATTTGCCAAGTGGATGATAGCAGAACCACAACCATAATCCAGAACTTGCAATGTCGGGATAAAATAATGCAATCTATCTCATAAACTTCAGGTCAGTGCCATGGATTCAGTCATCGCTCCCATGTGAACACTGAAGACAGGAATCCGATTTTAAGCTATCTCACACCTAGCAGTTGAAGGAAAGCAGCAGTGTAAGAGCTGTTTGGGAAGCACTCTCTAGTGATTACGGTTAACATTAAAGCTGCTTAACTTTTCATGCAGAAAACTTTTTCCTCTAACTTCTTGGGTGAATCTCCGCCCTGAGGATAAGCACTGTTCTTCTGCACAGCTGCCTAAGCTCAGGTCACATGCCACCATGTCAAACCCTCCAGGCAAGAGACTATGCTCTTAACACTTATTATTTGAATCACCTCCTGTCTGTGTTAGTCACAGAGGCCACTTAATGCCACACAGCCACACAGAAAATAATGCCTAATAGCTGGGTAATTATCATTTCATATAAATCTGGCTGAAAGACTTAATGCTTGATGGATGAACATTAAGTAAGTGCCATGGCCTTCCTTTACAACACTGTTTCAACTTTGTGCTACATTTTATTTTTTATCTAGGAGGAAGCTTCCTGCACCCCAGACTTCAATTTCAACTTGAAGATTCTGAAACTTTGGGGTTTTGTTGTTGTTGTTGTTTTGGTTTGGTTTTTCGAAAAAAGGTTTCTCTGCAGCTTTGGTGCCTGTCCTGGAACTAGCTCTTGTAGACCAGGGTGGCCTCAAACTCACAGAGATCCACCCGCCTCTGTCACACAAGTGCTGGGATTAAAAGCATGTGCCACCACTGCCTGGTCAAATTCTAAAACTTTTAGCTAGTGTTTCAAAACAGCTGGTCTACAGAAGCTACCACAGAGGAGTCTCAAACTGGACAAAAAAATTTAATAATGACAATACTAACAAGGAAGTTGATGGAATTTTATTTTTAATAAACATTTTTGAACCTTAGACAAGATGAATTTCAATTTCTCCCACTTTATTTCATACTTGAAAATCAATTATCTTGAAAATGGAATTAAAGTCATATAATATTGATGAATCACAATTTATACACTATAGAAATTTATCTTTAAAGAGAAGTTGTGAGGGAAAAGAGTCTGGCAGTTGCCCCGGACAGCTTGCAATTCCTGAGTGCAGGAGATCCCCTAACTCAGCTCCTCACTTTTAAAGGAAGTAAACACAAAGCATCCTTGTGGTTCACTTTCCAATGGCACAAGATGGGACATGTAGTTGTGTCGTAAAGTCCTCCTCACAGGCTAATGAATGGGAAACACCAGTGGAGTACCCTGAATCATCTATTTCTTACCCAAGAGCTTCCCTTCAGTTTTGGGAGAGAAAAACCTCAAGTTCAGCCACGAAGACCATTTCAGATAAAAGACACTACACCCAAAATCATAAACACACCCATGCAATGTGTGACATATCTGTTTCTCATCACTGTGTGCATGGTATGTGTGGCATGTTCATGTGTCTGTGCGCACAGCACATGTGTGAGGTCATATAACTTCCGGTGTCTCTCCTGGCCTTCTACCTTGACTCAGGGTTACCTGGTCACCATTGTCTCTAACAGCTAACAGTGTAGGTGTCACAGAAACTTCCAGGGATCCCCCTGCCTCTGCCTCCTCCCATAATGTGGCAGCCCTGGGATTACAGAGAGATGTGTCTGTCCTCAGAACCCAGGTCCTCACAATACTAAATAGTTCACCCACTCAGCCATCTCCCCAGCCCTTTCTGAAACTTCATTAATGAATTGGCGTACGCCAATAACTACACTGCAAAACCTATGTACTCCTTCTAGGAACCTCAAAGAATTTACAAAGCCATCAACAAAATCCTGGCTGAAGCTGACCCAGTTAAGAGACGTGACAAAGTTCTTAACCTTCACGCTTCTCACAAGCAGGGCTATCTTATTCTCTCTCCTCCATACATTACTAGTTGATTTCTACTTTTTACTGACTTTTTTTTTTCTGTGAGCACTTATGAAGTCAGCTTCTTAATGTGTCAACATGTAAGAAACCGTCACCAAATCCAGTGAAGTAGTACAGGCTTGCAATCCCAGCACTCAGGAGAATGACAACCAGGAAATAATATCGTCTTGAAAATAAAACAAAAATTGCCACAACAGAGCTCCAACTGAAAAATACTATGATCACACAGTTCTCAGTCAAATCAACAAGAGAAAGTTTGTAATTTAGTGGACAATGCATCATACAACCCCCCAAAAGAACCAACTATTCTTCCACAGACTGGTTCCTTCTGGAACCATTTCATTTCCCTTTAAGAGAATACAGGAGAAGAACTTTTTAGAGAAATCCTGCCTGGCTGTGAACAGGTGTGCAAACTGCTTGAATAATACCTGCAAAATGAGCAGTCCCCAGAGACAGGAGTTAGCCACTGCCACCACAGCCCCGATGATGTACAACCAACACTTAACAAGTGTCACTGAACAACTATTTCCGATAAGGCTGCTTGATTTCTGGGAGTTAACTCTTATTTTGATTATCAGCTGCCAAACACTGCTGGGAGCTACTCTGCCCAAGAGAAACTAAAAGGATCAACTTTGGAAGTATTACTCACATCTTTCTCTGTGTAGGTTGTACATGGGGCTCACCTGGCAACTTAGAATTAGAGTATGGGAAGAAAGTGGACTTTGTAGCTATTCCATAATTACAGATGCTTACAATTTATCCGAGGAACTTAAAATTTATATTAACCATGGTGTAAGGGAGAAAAAAAGCAGCACAGCGTTAGCATGTGAACACTGACGGCCTCCAACATAGTCAACAGTTTCCAAAAGCTAAGAAATGAGTCTGTTCCAAACTATCCACTATGTGTCTTTTACAGAGAACTGAAGGACTTCAGGTAAGATCTTACTGATGCAGAGCTAGTTCAATTCCATTATCAAGCAGCCTTACAGACCAACAGCTACTGAGCAGCATTCAATCAGCTTTGTCTAACTTACTAGCAGACGCTGAGCCATTCAATTCCACAATGCTGCCTACTTAAAAACACCCGACGGCTGACAGCTCCAAGCAGAAAAACGCGATTCAATGGCCCCTGCAGATCTCTGGGGCCCTGGTCATTCGATTGCTAAATCGCCTTTTGCTGTCGTTGGGGTTTGTAGAGGCGGTCCGGGACAATTGTCTCACGCACGACGCGTGACTTCCATTGTCAATCAGTCCTCCGGCTGGAAGGAAACTACAAGTTAGGACACGCGCTCCTAAGTCGCTAGCAAATGCGCGGCGTGTCGCGCCCACAGCCCTGGCTCTCAACCGAGATCCCGAGGCTCCGAGGCCCGTCACGCCCCACCCGGAGCCACACTGACCTGCGCGCTCGCGGGCCTGCTCCTGAGGCGGCCTCCACACAGGCCGGGCCGTGACTCCAGGCGGCCGTCACCCACGAGGACCGCTTTCACGAGGATGCCCCGGGGATCCAAAGAGGGAACCGTGCTGAAGCCAAGGAACCGCGCCTCCTGAGCCAGGAAGGCCTGGGAACGAGCGCGCCAGAATTGTTGGCGCCCGGCCTGGCACGTGACCTGCTGCGGGGCCACGCCCCTCTAGATCACGCCTCCGGCCGGACCAGCCTAACTGGCCGCCTCCTCCCAGGGGCGGAGCCTCCGCTCTCCTCCCGCCTTTCTCCTAAAGTAACTGAGGACCAGACCTGGAAGATGCAGAGGGAGGCAGCATTGACTCCGAGCAAAACAACAGTGGGTTAATACTGTGAAGACTCCTAATACACAGATACATTACCCGGAAATCCAGGGCTATCTTTTAAATTGTTATTTTGGTTGCTACTAGACCCATGTAAACTTACCTGGCAGTATAAATTAGCCACACCTACCTCTTTCTGTTCTCACACTTCAGAGCCTGGTCTTAACACATCATACAGATGTAAAAGCTAGTATTTACATCATACTAGGGATGCGTGAAAGATGCATAGAAACTGAATGGAAGTAAGATTTTACAAATTTCCCTCCACCACTTCTCATGAAATAATCTCTGATAAAGAGCATACCTTTTCACACTCGTGTGTCTGACCAATCTAGTCAGAGGACTTACCACACAGTCAAGGTTCAAACTCATATAATTCCATCTTTAAAAAAGATTCATACATAACCTCAAAACTAACTTGTTAACATCTCAACTTTTAAAAGTTTGCAAAAGGATTTAACAAACGTATTTGTTCGTGGTGAAAAATTAACAAGCATCATTTTAAATTTTAAAAAAGCTAATGGTCTTGACATTCACTCAGGTCTAGAAACTTGTACTGAAAACCTGTCACAAGCAGATTCCTTGTTAGACTGAGTGTGACCCATCGCGTGTGTCTGCCACATATCACAGGTCTTTACAAGCTATGTCTTTGGAGGACATAAGCAACCCGTTATGCAGGCTGACATCGTTTTCCTAATAAAACAGGCATTAACTACTGCAATGTCTCAGTTGCAGATTCTAGAATAACTACCACAGTGATATTTGTTGAGATGAAACCCTGGGACTTTAAGGAAAAAATATTGGACTATCTTACTATGTAAACATTTCATAGGGAGACTTAACCATATTCACTGCAGCTAGGACATCGACATCAATCAGACCAACATAATGATTCTACCAGAGTCCAATCTGGTGAACCAGTGAGGTGGTCTTATAGGAGCATGGATTGGGACTTACCTAGGGAAATGCGAATGACCACAAAGCAGCCACATCACTAAAATTCTCAACGCAGCATAGATGATAACTTCCTCTGTGCTGTATAGGTAGACTATCCCAC
The DNA here is from genome assembly GCF_000317375.1 of Microtus ochrogaster. Taxonomy (NCBI): domain Eukaryota; kingdom Metazoa; phylum Chordata; class Mammalia; order Rodentia; family Cricetidae; genus Microtus; species Microtus ochrogaster. Next base: position 6,898,201 of record NC_022020.1, read on the forward strand.
TTGGGCAACCACCCACCTTCTACACACTCTAGCAACATCTGAGACTATATGTGGCCGGGCCAAGTCACACACAACTGGGAAGGAAGTGTACAAAGAGGAGCTGGAGCTCTGGTGAGCATCACTTCCTGCTGGGGGTCTCCCCCAGGTGGTCACAGCTACTCTGATTAGGGTGGTAATGACTGCTCTGAGGACACCGATCTACAACACATCTTCACAGCCAAAATAAAAAGTCACTGTTGAGGGGCTGCAGAGATGGCTCAGAGGTTAAGAGCATTGCCTGCTCTTCCAAAGGTCCTGAGTTCAATTCCCAGCAACCACATGGTGGCTCACAGCCATCTGTAATGGGGTCTAGTGCCTTCTTCTGGCCTGCAGGCATACACAAAGACAGAATATTGTATACATAATGAACAAATAAAAAACCTTAAAGGAGGAGTCAAAACAATTTTTAAAAAGTGACTGTTGAAATAACTTCCCATCTGATTCTATGAAAACCTTCACTCTCACTGGGAGGGCTAATGCTTTGAATTCATTGACTGCTCACTTTTAAGTGAAAAATGATCTCTAGCACATGGCAGGGTGAGGCAGTCCATTCTTGATAGAAGCACTAATTGTACTGTATTTTTACAAGTTTTTTGATGTTGCTGTTTTTGTTTCTTTGGTAGTATAAAGAATAAGAAAGGAGGAACTTGCTACCCATGTTAGTCACTTTTCTGTTTCTGTGATAAGACACCATGGCCAAGGCAGCGTATGGAAGGAAGATTTAATTTGGGCTATGGTTCCAGAGGGTTAGGAGCCATGCTGGTGGGGACTCTGCTTCCCAGACCAACAAGCAGCCATGGTGGTGGGGACTCTGCTTTCCA
>NC_022020.1:6900033-6908878 GCF_000317375.1 Microtus ochrogaster
GGACTCTGCTCCCAGGCCAGCAACAGCAGCAGTGATGAGAGGAGAAGCTGAGGGCTCTCATCCTGGAACAAAAGTCTGAAGCAGGAAGAACAGCCAGAAATGGTGGGAATCTTCACTCCTCGAGCCTGCCTTTAGTGACAAGACCATACCTCCTCTATGTCCCCAAGTAGACCAACTGGAGTCAAATATATGAACCATCAGGTGATATTCTCATCTAAATTCTCACCACCGCTCTTCCAGAGGACTCAAGTTACATTCCAAGCACCCATGTCAGGTGGCTCACAACCACCTGTGATACCTGCTCCAGAGCATCTGAGACCCTTCTGTCTTTGTGGTTACTTTCCCTCACATGTTCGCAGACACACATCTAAACATAATCTTTAAAAAATAAAATAAATATTTTTAAAAAGCTAAGAAAAGATACAGCCTTGTCTTTTTCTTATCGGACAGGTGAAACACCCCATAATGATAATGTAATAGAAGCCATTATTCTAGAACATCACTGTTCTGCAACACTTTCCGCAGAGACAGAATGGTTCTGCCCTGTCCAGTCGGGAGCGATTAGCCGTATGGAACTATAAGACACTTGAAATTCAGCTTTGTGCTGGGTTCTCATTTTAGCTTTAAACTTACACAATCTTTTATGGCTATCAGTTGCCATTTCAGACATAGAAATTCCATAAGTACTGTCACCTTGTTGTCCCCAGTTGTAACTCACCTAAATAGAGAAGCATCTGGCAGTTATCCACCCTCTAGACTCAACGGATAAATGTTTTCTTTCATGTTCCACCCTGAGTACATGAGCAGGCAAGTGTTTAACGTCCATGTGAAGACTATGACAGCATTGTAACCCCTCTCGGCACTGTATGTTAGAATGGAGATGTATCCCATAAGAGAACCAGAAACTTAGCTTTGGAGAAATGGGAAAGGAACCAGAGAGCAGCTACTCACGGCCATGCTGTTCCTGTGCTAACCTGACCCAGACTGGAAAGTGAACCAGAGACCTTGAGAGGAGGGTAGGTTTCACCAGAATTGGCATTCAGATAGGAATGGCTTCAGCCAGGACTCACCTTGGGTTCTTTGTTTGAGTCAAGCCCCTTAGAATGCTTCCCCACCACTCTCCATGCTCCTGCATCCCTACAAGCCTTCCCAGAACAGGAACCTCATCACAATCCACTACCTACTTTGTGTTTTGCCTTAAACATTGCGGAATGCACCTGGTATGTTGCAAACTTTGAGAATGTGCCCTGATGCCAATGTGCCTTTGAAGTTCTGCTGGAGCACGCTAAAGGCTTCTTAAGTCTTATCAAAAGGAGGGTATTATGGACTGAGGCCTCAGGGAGGTCTTTAGATAATCAAGGCCTGGAATGCTAAGAGAAGTAGGTCAGATGTCACCAGATAAATCCAGATAAATCCAGATAAATTGTTGACTTGGGAGAAATTAACCATCCCAATGCCTCATATTAAAGCTTTTATATTTAATGTTAACTTCAGATCATCAAAACTGTGAGGTGTTGGGAGACATGGAGGCTTAAAAGGTGATGTTTGTTTTGTTTTGTTTTACCTTTATCTGAGTATTTAATAACCAAAAGAAGCTAGTATGTTTTAAAATACTAAATTATTTGGACCAGGTGTAATGGTACACACTTAACCCCAGCACTCTGGGAAACAGAAGCAGGCAGATCTCCCTGGCTGTAGAGGGCGGGATTTGAACTGCATAGAAACTCTGTACAGGGGTGACTTGAGGTAGCATTCTTGCTGATAAGCTTGGCAAACCAAGTTGGGAGGAGGCAAACCTCTTCCATCAGTAGAGTGCCTTGCCAATGGTCAGTCCTTGAGAATACAGATGTGCACTGTAGTTCAAAGGCTCTGATTAGGTGGTGGTTTGTCTCCTGATGAGGTGTTTTTACATATTATATTACAGCAAGAGTTTTCCCCATAACACCGAGCTTTTTGTTTAGATTAGCTAGATTCACGAAGCTCTTGAAATTATTTGCAACCAAGTTCCTAGTCTTTGAAATTATTTTCATGTATTAGTTTCATGGTTAGTTTGGATCATGATTTGAGTGTTGTAAAAAGAGTGTTGGCTTTACAATAAAGTATGCAGCTGCATCTCCGACTCTGCATCCCCTGTGTCCTGATTTCTGTGGCACTACCCAGGGTCATCCATCACTGAGGAAGTTGGGGAAGGGTCCCCAACACCTGGCATCTGTCATAATCTGGTGCCTAGATTCCTCCTCTTCTTCCTCTTTCTCTCTGGAAATCCCAGCTATCCTCTTCTGCCTCAGTATTGGCCATTCAGCTCTTTGTCACAGCAATCAGAGCAGTGCACATTGACACAGTGTACAAATGTCCCACAACACCTGTATCTGTAGCTTTCTTAGTGACAAGTTACAAGTATAGTACTGGAGAACTTAAGCAAATCAGGAATGTTGTCATCAAAGAGTTTATCTGATGAGGATTAACTACAGTACTACTTCAGATCTGAGAAAGAACTCATCTACAGTCTTTCCGGGGTGCCACTGCTAAAGAAAATGCATGCCAAGTTTCTTTAACTCTTTTTTTTTTCACGAGAGGAGTCAGGGGTGAGCAGGGTTTTCACGTAAGACTGAGGTTCCCAGACAATGTTTCCAGCCTTGTTCTTAACCTTTGCTTTCAGACATCACAAGAACTGGTTTTCCAGCTGTGACTGAATGGTGAGTAGTGTGCCTAACAGCTGGCTGGCCCTTCTCTGCACCCTCAGAAAGTCTGCCTGATCATTGTTTTTATTCATTTGTTTTTCATACAGAGTCTTATCTAGTCCACTCACAATGGAGCAGAGGCCGACCTGAGACTCCATGTGAGTGCCTCCGTACCTGGCCTATGCAGTGCTGGGAGCTGAACCAGAGCTCTGTGAATGTTGGGCACTGCTCTACCAACTGGGCTACAACCCCAACTGCACAACTCCCCATTGAGGCTTCCTTCTAGGAGCTCTTATTCTTAGCCTGGCAGAAGGGGCAGGATCAGGACCTATCCAAATGCCCCGTTCTACTTAGTCTTAACGAAGATGTGGTGGATGAGCTCCGGCAACAGAACAGTTCTCTGGGGAGCAGCAGAGTCACTGAGTTCACTCTTGGACATAGTTGGCTGTATACTCAGAATTTCTCAGAGTACAAAGCATAGTCATTAGTCGGGGTAAATGTGCAAAGTCACAGAGAGAGAAGCGAGAGCAGAGAAAGCAGAAGTCTGGGGACAACAGGAGAGATGACCAGGCCAGGAAAGCGAGAGCAGGGAGAATGACGAGTCCTTTGTGCTGTGGAAACACAGGGCAGAGGGCAAAGGGGTCACAGTGTGGCAGCACAGCTGCGTCTCTGCAACCTTCCACAGCACAGGGATGACTCTCTCTGTGTTTTGGCAGGTAAAGCGTACACATTGCCAGGTATAACTTGAGTGCTTTCTACTCCATGAGCCAAAATACAGCTTAACATACTACTATTAACCCGCTTTCTCGTTCTCAGCTACCCTACTGTTAAGCTCTAATGAGCAAACCTGTCGAAACCTTTCTTTTCGGGAACCATCTTGTGGTGCTTAATCTTGTCGACTTGCAGGGGCTTAGGATCACCCAGAAGACAAACCTTGGGAAGACAATGGCAGCAAAGTTGAACTGAAGAGAAAAAACCCGCTCCCATGTGAGTGGCTTGGAAAGGAGGAAGTAGGCGGAGTCCCAGGTCCACCTCTCTTCTTCCATCTGCCTCACATGCCTACCGCCACGGCCACGCTTCCCCGACATGATGGCCTGCATCCCCAATCCGTGATCCGGAAAGAACACCTCTCAGCTGTGTTGTCACGGAGTCAAGGGACTGAAGAGATGACTCCGTAGGCGAAGGGACATTGCCACCGAGCCTGACAACCCGAGTTCCAGCCCTGAAACACACACGAAGGATGGCAAGTTGTCCACTAACCTCCACACATGTCCATGCTTACAAATAATTTTTAAAAGCCCCCAAAGTAACTAATACGTACTGCTTTCTCCATGGCCTCTTCTGTACTTTGTTATTATATGACTTCTAAAATACATCTCTTTTCCCGTCTCAGTGAACACCACCATCTATTCACGAGTCATCTGGCAGTCCCTGATGTGGCCAGGTCACACGGACCCATCCCTCCAGATGAGTCGCTATAGCATGTGCAGCCTTTGGGCCTGATTTAAAGGCTGAGTCAGTCACAGATTCATGGATCTTAGATCGGGAAGAGTCATCAGAACTTACCCAGTCCAATCTCAAACCGGATGGTCCTCAACCATGTTTTGAAGAGTCTCTCCAAGGCTGGGCTGTGAGGTCACTATATCATGTTACAGACTAAAGGGGTCTTTTAGAACCCTTACTGTTAGAAGTTCCCTTTAGTGCAGTGGTTCTCTCCTCTCCTAATACTGCGACCCTTTAATATGGTTGTGATGACCCCCAACAGAAAATTATTTTTGTTGCTAATTAACTGTAGGTTTGCTTCTGTTATGCAAATATCTGACATGCAGGATATCTGATATACGAGCCCTGTGAAAGGGTCACTCAATCCCCTCCCCCAAAAGGGGTCGCGACCCACAGGTTGAGAACTACCGCTTTAGTATGTTGGAGGGGCAGGGATGGCTGAGTTGGTGTAGTGTTTACCTTATCCTGTCTTAGTTAGGGTCTCTATTGCTGTGCAGAGACACCATGACAGTGGCAACTCTCATAAAGGAAAACATTTAATTGAGGTGGTGGCTTATAGTTCAGAAGTTCAGTTCATTATCCTCATGGCGGGGAGCATGGTGCATGGCAGCCTGCAGGCAGACATGGTGCTGGAGGAACAGCTGAGAGGCCTACATCTTACAGGTCACAGGAAGTGGACTGAGTCACCGGGTGGTATCCCGAGCATAGGAAACCTCAAAGCCCACCCCCACAGTTACACACTTCATCCAAGAGGGCCACACCCACGCCAACAAAGCTATACCTCCTAATAGTAGTACCACTCCCTATGAGCTTATGGGGGTCAAATTACATTCAAACCACCACACCTTCCAAGCAGGGGGAACTGAGTTCTATGCTCAGCATCCACATAAATTGTTGCTGTGTGTTGTGTCCAGGTACTGGGAAGACTTAGACGAGAGGTTCCCTGGAGCTCACTGGCAAGACAGCCAAGCCAAATCAGAGAGTTCCATGTTCAGTGAGATAGAGGAAGACATCTGGCCGTGACCTCTGACTCCCACATGCTTGCACACACACGTGCACACACACAAGAAATGTTAAAAAGATAAAGAAGCTTCTCTCGCTGAGGTAAGTGCTCTCTCCACAGGCCACTCTCTGTGGGTTTTCATTGTCCGAAAGACAGCATGATTCCCCATTCACAGGTGTCCAACAATTTAGCAATAATTAGAGATGGTGTGTGTGGCATCTTCTTCAGAATTAAACCCCTCCTTCCAAATTGAAACATTGTCCTGGAAGGGTAGCTCCTGAGCCTCGGAAGGTAAACAAGAGGTCAATGTCTTAGAAAACAAAACTTGAAAGCTTCCAGAGGGCTACAACAGGGGTAAAGAGTGGCTGGGGCGGAGACTCGAGGCAGCCCTTCTGCAGAGAGCCCTCCTGCTTGAGAGAGGACCCTGGGCTGTCTGTCAGCTGCTTGCAAGCTGTGCAAGAGGGCTCTAAGCATCCAGGTTCTCTAAGCTCCACCAGTGTTGCAATGGGATTCTGTAAATCTCGGTCTCCCGCCTCCATTTTTGGAGGCCATGCCCCTGTGCCCCTTGAACCTTGAACCTTGAACCCTCCCACAGGAGAGTCTAGGTAGCCCGCCAAACTTTGACCCCTCCCCAGAAAATGTCAAGACCACTCCCACAGGCTATTTAAAGTCCCTCCCACGTGGTTCTGTTGGCGGTTTTCCAGTTCCCCTCTGGGCCACCCTAGAGCACAGAAGTACAATTAAACCTGGATATCTTTTAGTTTGGTCTGAATTGATTTGATTGGGATTATTTTTGCATTGGCAGAGAGCTCAAAATATTCCTAACGCTTTCCCAAGATGCAGCTGCTTTTGACTCATCCCTGCTCCTGTAAGCACGCCTACCCACACTCCTTCAGTGATCTCAATAAAAAATCAATGGCTCATCACGTTGGCTATTGCTGCAATCCTTACTTTGGTCTGTCATGGGCTCCCTTTCTGGAGTAGGTAGCATCACCTCAGGAAAAAGCTGTCATCTTGGTTTTTCTTCTCCAGGCTTGTTTGACATTCCAAGATGTTCCAAGCCACCTTTGTGTGACAGCTGGTCGTTCCATTGTTATATGCAATCAGTACTTTTCTCTCTTCAACCTGACTGCCAGAAATAAGGGACTCAAGCCATTTCTATGAAACTGGGAAGTACAGAGAAGCCTGGCTGGGTAAACCCAGTTTCGTAGAAACTGCCCAACCAGCAATGGCTTGACCAATGTCTTTTTCACATCTACAGTGTTTCTGTGCTCTCTGCTTCCCTCTGGTGGTAACTGAGTTTATCTCAATTAATAGACACTGAAGGATGACAGTTGGGAGGGTGAAGGGTTTAGGACTACGGATGGAAAGATGGGGAGAATGATGGGTAAAGACTAATCTGGGCAGAGAAATTGCCATTCATCATTAACTCATTCATTTTTCGATTGATATAGTATTAAAAATTATTATTTTTTAAGTAGACACATGTGAAAGGTATTATCTTGAACTTGTTGACACATAAAAGATAAATTTGCCCCAGGCAGTGGTGGCGCACACCTTTAATCCCAGCACTCGGGAGGAAGAAACATGTGGATCTCTGTGAGTTTGAGGCCAGCCTGGTCTACAGAGTGAGTTCCAGGACAAGTTCCAAAGCTACACAGAGAAACCCTGCCTCGAGAAGAAAAAGACGAAGACGAAGAAGAAGAAGAAGAAGAAGAAGAAGAAGAAGAAGAAGAAGAAGAGAGAAATTTGCTAACAGTCCTCCCCTTCAAGACTTAATCTAATGCAGATAAGACAAAGCCCTTTAAGTCAGAAACTGTACTAAAAGATGGAAAAGAGGCAGATTCCGGGCACCCATGGCAGAAGGCCATAGTGAGGGCCTGAACAAGGAGGTGTCTTCGGAAGCTGAGACACTGAATCATTCAGGAAGACACGTAGAAGTGCTATGAAAAAACATGCTGAGTATCAGGAAGGAGTTCCTCAGCCACCCCAGGGTTCCCGTTCCAAAATAAAACAAAGATAGGCTAACGAGAGAAAAGCATGCTAAATTCATTTAATCCAATTTCTGCAGTACACAAAAACATTGAAAAAGAAAGAGCTACTCAGGGCCGACTCTTTGTGGCTAGGTTCTCTTTGTTACTATTGTTTGTCTTGTTTTGTGTGGGTGTGGTGTTAGGGATAGCACTCAGGGCCTTGTACACCTAGGCAAGCTCTCTAACAGCTGACTACATTCCCAGTCTTTATGATTTTATGCTTCATGATAAATGAAGAAGGTGACGGATTAAGAAGGTTCATCCAGTGGTGACAGACTAAGGGGAATTCCAAAATGCCCACGTGCTCAGGCTCCTCCTAATCTGTCTGGATGACATTCCTCTTTCCTGAGTATGAGATCAGATTCCATGTAGAACACGGGTTTGATGACCAATATCAGACAACAATCAGAAAAAAATCTTCATAACCAAATTCTACACAGAAAGGCAAAATAAAGTTAGGAAATATTTCTAGTTTTGTGTCTAGCTTTGGGGAGAGGGACTAGTCTCTATGTTCTACCTTGGGGAGGAAAGGGAGCAGGATTTAGAAGAGCATGAGAAAAATGTTTCTTCTGAACCCTTTCCTTTAGTTTATAGTGCTCCACAGGCCAAGACACTGTACTGAGGGCTCCTGTGGTCTGAGTCCTCACACGAACGAGTAAAATATGGTACATAAACTGACAAGGGAGGAAGAGAGGAGAGGGTGGACATAGAAACTGGAAGATTTCTGTACATGCGAGACCACACCACACATGCTTGGACCAAGTGTGCACTGAGCCCTCAGGAAGACTCAACAGCCCAGTCAGTTGAGAGCCGAGGACGGAGGGATGGTGGGTGGAGAACTAATTGAAATTCCCAAGAGTAGGCAATACGTGAAATTCCGGGGTGCGCATAGAATACGAAGCTGTGATCGGTCTTGTAGAAATGACTTGAAAGCTGTGAGACTTGCAAAATATGGGCAGAAATAATATGGAGGAAATGGGCCAGTGCTGCCTTTGTCTCCTCCCAAAGCACGGACTTCACTCTTGGAGCCCTCTGTCTCTCCTCTCCCATCTACATTCAGTAGATTACTTTACTTCCAAAGCCATTAGATGGGAGCTCCATAACTTCTTACCATCTTGCCAGCAAACTCACCAGCTTCCATACCTTCTGATGGAGAGGAAAGGGACCCACCTTCCTGCCTAAAACCACAGCCTCAGCTAGGATGCATAACCAATCCCTCCTCCTGTCCCCATCAACCCTCTCTCTCCTAGACTTTCAAATGCTCTCAAAACACACGAACATCCTTAAACACCCTCTTGTCAGATGGTTCCGTTTTCCTTTCTTCCTTCAGACTTACCCATGAAAGAGTAGTCTACACTGGCTCTCTCGTTTCTCCCTTAACCTCCCTATTCTGGCTTCCACTCCCACTGGAGAAAGCAATGGAGTCATTCTCCCAGATGGATCTTCACAAGCTTTTGCTTTGTTTGACTTTTCAGCACTCACTTGTGGCACTGATGAACCCTGCAGGGTCCTTCCTGATGTCTAAGGTTAGGAACCACTCTCTTCAGGGTCCTCCCCAATGTCTAAGGTTAGGAACCACTCTCTGCAGGGTCCTTCCCGACGTCTATGGTTAGGAACCACTGTCT
>NC_022020.1:6909141-6913691 GCF_000317375.1 Microtus ochrogaster
TCCCCGATGTCTAAGGTTAGGAACCACTCTCTGCAGAATCCTTCCCGACCTCCTATGACCAGATTAGGTGATTGCAACACTCTTTCCCATTATCTCATGGTTCTTCCTAGGAAATCATGCTCTATGCTCTTGATTTATCTCTTATCAAACCGGAAGTAAACTGCTCACCAGTTTAACCCCTTTATCAAGCAGTCTATGCTACATGGTACAGAGTCAGTGTTTGTTGAATACATGAGTGAACCAAGACATTGTACTATGTCAAAGGGGTTTTATCTAAATGGGAGGCGGTGTAGGGAAAGGAATGTACATAAACCTTAACATCAGAAGCTAGGTCAAATTCCAGCTCTGTCTCTTAGCTACAATACAGCATCTTAGACAATGAATTTGACTTCTAGGATTAAAGACCAGGCCAGGGTCCAGGAACTGGTATTGAGAACTGCCAACTCACTGATGAAGAAATACATAGTAATTGTCATCAAGGACTGATGTTGATACAATGTGAAAACTGGGAGGAAAGAGCATGCCAAGTTGAGAGAGTAACTTGTGAGACCGACTGGAGGAAGTGACTGTGTGCCTCAGTAGGGAAAGTGAAATGTGCCTACTAAGGTTAGAGCATAAACTTCCAAAGTCAGGAACTGGAAACAGCTGGGATGAGGAGAGGAGACCGGAGGGATCAATGGGAGCCACATCATGAAGGATCTTTTATAAGGTCACTATCATGGAGTTTAGGATTCATTCTCAAGGCCATGTAAAAGGGTTTTCTTTTTTTTTTTTTTTTGGTTTTTCAAGACAGGGTTTCTCTGTGGTTTTGGAGCCTGTCCTGGAACTAGCTCTTGTAGACCAGGCTGGTCTCGAACTCACAGAGATCCGCCTGCCTCTGCCTCCCAAGTGCTGGGATTAAAGGCGTGCGCCACCACTGCCCGGCCGTAAAAGGGTTTTCAACAAGAGCCCCATGGTTAGATTTCTAACACAGAAGAGGCCATATGGAAAATGGGCTGAAAGAACAGACAGAACTTGGTGACTTTGTTGCATGAAAGAGTTGAGGGGCAAAGAAGAGGAATGGTGGTACCCAATTTGTAATGTACATGAGGGTTTAGAGAAGTGCCGTTTGCTGATCGTAAGGCTGAAGAAGATGGAGAGGCCTTTGGACAAAGGGTCCTTGTGGAGTGACCTATAAGCAGAAAGCAGGAGGGAGAAGAGGAAAATGCTGGAGTCAGGAAAAATAGCTGGCAAGTTACTGCTGCAGTTAAAGGTAAGACAATGGGTCTTGAACTGAGGTGAGCAGCTAGAAGGGTCCATGGTTACAGGAGACGAAAGCACACATGTGTGCACATGCTCATGTAAGCCAGAAGGGGGCGTCAGAGCTAGGGAGGATGGGGTGCCAGCAGGAGACTATCAACAAGGGACAAGTTGAGCTCAATAGCATCCCAGTCCCCGTCCCTCTGCCCCACCCACACTTTAGAGTCGTCCTCACAATTCCATCCCCACCCCTATGAACAGTTTGTTAATTATTTCTGCCCATGGATTTATTAGTCTGCAGTTACCGTTTCTCCTGGGTGACTCCTATTGTATGGTTTACAGTATTCCCTTTATCCTGGGGATCTTGACAGCTACCTGAAACTGTAGCAGTCCTGGGCTGCTTTTCCATCTTTTGCAGGGTACCTCAGCCTTGTGATCCTTTGGTAAATCATCCCTTTCTTAATCTCAGTTAAATCCTTTGTGTATGTATTGGTGTCCTACAGAAATCCTGATCCACTGTTTATATTAATCCCATTTCAATCACCAGTGTGTATTTTGTGGGTGCATTAGTTAATTTGTTCTATAAGTGATTGCTGTAGTCAAAATTGCAGTTTAATACCATGTCTTGAAAGCTCTGAATCTTTCAATAGCATAATTTCAGAAATGATTATTCACAATTACTAGTGTCCACTGGTCGCCATAGACACTCCAGAAAGTAGTTTGGACAATCCTGTCCTCTTTGTCAGTACTTTCCTCTTCCCGTTCCTTTTGGAGGCCATGTCCAATAATTCACCTAACCATGCAGCACCACAAATGTATTTTCGGTAGTTTCTTTTTCTTGAGAGAATGTTTCTGTTTTGTCCAGGCTGTTCTCAGACTCCTGAGCTCACGGGATCATCACACCTCAACCTCCCAAAAAACCAGGACTTCATGTGCATATCACTGTGCTCGGTCCATTTTCAGTCATAATGGCCATCAGTTTCTTTTTTTAAAAGTTTTATTTTTATTATTTTGTAATTGTGTGAGCACATTTTGTAATTCATGAGCACATGAATACAGATCATGTGAAGTTCGGAAGGTGTTGGATCTGCTGGAGCTGAAGTTACAGCCAGCTATGCTGGCTATATACCCTACAAAAGCAATGAGCTGTCGTCTTCCATTCCCAAGTTGCCAATTTCTTCGAAGTTACTAACAGCCACAAAATGTGCCAGGGATTCACTTACTTATTTACAATTCTCAAGATGAACATTAACATCCTTGTTTATAGATAAGGAAGTAGGGCGCAGAGAGGCTAAATAATCTGCCAAAAATATTTAGCAATAGTACATCAGGAGATAAACCAAGGACAGCACTTCATAAGCTCAGACGCAGACTCTGTGCCTCACTGTTAAGGACAGACACCCTGCGATTGTGTGATGAGCTTGGAAATGAGCTTGGGTGAACGTAGGGCAGCAGCAATGGGTCACCAGTCAGTCAACTGAGGGTTCTTTTGTCCTACCCGGGTCTTGATCATGGGTAAGCAAGAAGCACACACACTGGACTCTGATTTTTATCTCAGTGTTTGGCAGTAGGCTGGTGGAAGCATGTAGCACCCTCAAGAGTCGCAGTTTTCTGGCAGGCCTGTGGTATCAGGACATTAAGTTCTCAGCAGCACTTGGGTCACAGCTTTCAGCTTATGGTCTCAGACACTGCCCAGAGATGACATTCCTTTGGAGCACTGCTAAAAGCCAGGTCCCCCAGGTCCTCTGTGTTACCTCACAGTCCATTAGGAGAGCCGACTCTCTCTCCTCCACTCTTTTCCTCTCTCCATTCCTCTTCTCCCCCCCCCCCCCATGACTTCCCCCTCTTTCTACCCTGGCTACTCTTCAAATGTTCTATTGCTTGTACCTCTGACAGGTACTTGGATGTCAAGTGCCCCATTCAGGAACCAGGTAATAGGTGTGATCGGTATCACTCAGGCATGGGCACTTGTTGCTATGCAGATGGGGCCAGGTCCATGGTGGCTTCTCCAGCTGCTAGGCAACTGTCGCAAGGCTTCCCTGCTTCTTTTGCCATCACTGCCACTGTCATTGGGAATATCCTCTGGCTCTGCTGCTTCCATCTTTGGGTTACCAGAGCAACCTATCAAAGTACATACAGAAAGACCACCCAAAGAAAACCTTTATTGGGCCCACTATTGCAACATTACTGTAGGCAGTTTAGGAGCGAGCTTTTCTGGGTAACTAGACTCACTGAATGAGGCCAAACAGCCTCCTTGGAGTCCCAGAAGGGGTATCCAAACAAAGCTATTGCTTGAGTCCATTACAGCATAGCTTCAACACCAATCACAGTCATTGAGGCTTGTGTTTTGGGTCAATCATGACCTTGCCTCTTGGAATCCATAAGAGCAATCCCTCCCCTTAAAGGGAAGTGCTCATTGACCAAGGTGGAAACAGTTCTAGGGTCATTAAAACATCAAGGCCTGTTCTAGCAGAAAAAAAAAAAGTCAGGTACAAACTATTTCAAACAGTCCTAGCTGGAGATGAGCCTTCAGGAGCCAGTACCATCAGCTGAATCTTTGCAGAGTGGCGTCAGGATGTTTATAGAGTATTCAAGATGGCTAGTGCTAGGTTATTAGACTACCAGTTCTCTCGCTCAAGGCAGCCAGGTGAAGTCCAGCATCTGCATTAGGGAGCCACGTTGCCCCCTCTGATGGCCTTGCTTAGTGAAAGGAAAATATACTTCAGAAGGAGCGTATATTGGATAAACTTAAATAACTTACTAACTGGGCAATGACTTCAATGGATCTTAATAATATTTTAACAATGCTTAGCACCTGCTCATTGTCTAGGGCATTGAGTGTCTGTCTCAGTGGGAAGGAGGGGATGGTAAGAAGTACTTGAGTCCCTTCATGATAAAGGTCTTGGAGAGAGCAGGGATACAAGGAACATACCTAAACATAATAAATGCCATATACAACAAGCCAACAGCCAACATCAAACTAAGTGGAGAGAAACTCCCAGCGATTACACTGAAATCAGGAACAAGACAAGGCTGTCCACTCTCTCCATAGCTATTCAATATAGTTCTCAAAGTTCTAGCTAGAGCAATAAGACACCAAAGGAGATCAAGGGGATACAAATTGGAGAAGAAGTCAAACTCTTACTATTTGCTGATGTTATGATAGTTTATAAGCGACCCCAAAAATTTTACTAAGGAACTTCTACAACTCATAAACACTTCCAGTAATGTAGCAGGATACAAGATTAATTTTAAAAAAATCGGGGGCTGGAGAGATGGCTCAGAGGTAAAGAGCACTGGCTGCTCTTCCA
>NC_022020.1:6914334-6916141 GCF_000317375.1 Microtus ochrogaster
TCAAAAACACTGATGACAACTTATGCTGGAGAGGTTGTGGAGTAAAGGGAACACTCCTGCATTGCTGGTGGGAGTGCAAGCTGGTACAGCCCCTTTGGATGTCAGTGTGGTGATTTCTCAGAAAATTAGGAAACAACCTTCCTCAAGACCCTGAAATACCACTTTAGGGTATATATCCAGAGGATGCTCAATCGTGCCACAAGGACATGTGCTCAACTATGTTCATAGCATCATTGTTTGTCATAGCCAGAACCTGGAAACAACCTAAATGCCCCTCGACCAAAGAATGGATAAGGAAAATGTGGTATATTTACACAATTGAGTATTACACAGCAGAAAAAAATAATTACATTTTGAAGTTTGCAGGCAACTGGATGGATCTAGAAAACATCATATTGAGTGAGGTAACTCAGACCCAGAAAGACAATTATCATATGTACTCACTCATAAAGCAAAGAAAATCAGCCTACAAATCACAATCCCAGAGAACCTAGACAACAAAGAAGACCCTAAGAAAGACATACATGGATCTATTCTACATGGAAATTAGAAAAAGATAAGATTTCCTGAGTAAATTGATAGTATAGGGACCAAGGGAGAGGGCTGAACGGGAGGAGGGAGGAAGAAAGGGGAGCAGAGAAAAATATATAGCTCAATAAAATTAATTAAAATATGAAAGAAAAAGAAGTAGTTTAGAGGTAAGCCTGCTTGACACTTTACAAAGGTTGAGGCAGATCAAGTTCTACATGGGGCGGTACAAGGAAACTGATTTAAAAAATAGGTCACCGGAAATAAAAAAGAGGATAAACACATTTCCCATGCACATTTAGGAAAACTGATAAGAAAGCAAGAGTTTACTTTTCACCGAAGGGCAGCCCACACATTCTCACATGGGAGTTTCTAAGTGTTAAGAGCTATGTCTTACTAATATCCTTATTGCTATCTAGTAACCATTATGAAACGATTGATAGCAAGCAACAAAAGAACAATGACTGAGGATTCTTTTCTTCTACCCAGCATAGACATCGTGCACAGACAAGATACTCTGTTGATCTCTTTCCTTTCCCAGCATCTGTCATCAGCAGGCAGTGTCAGTACATAGTAGCAACAAGTGGCACCCTGTAGTATGACAGTCCCTGCACAGGATTCGACTCTCTTGTGAGCTGTAGCAGGCTTTCTTGGAGCATCAACTAGCTCCTAAATCAAGACATTATCAAAATATGAATGCTCTGCCTTATTTTATGCTTGTCCCACAAGCTCTTTTTTTTTAAGGTTCATTTGTTTATTATGTATACAGTATTCTCAATATTCTGTCTGCATGTATGCCTGCAGGCCAGAAGAGGGCACCAGATCTCATTACAGATGGTTGTGAACCACCATATAGTTGCTGGGAATTGAACTCAGGACCTTTGGAAGAGCAGGCAGTGCTCTTAACCACTGAGCCATCTCTTCAGGCCCACCCTCCCCCCCCAACTCCTATAACTTAATTTAACCTGTTTCTCTTCATCTACATTTTGTCTCTGGGCTTTTTTTTTTTTTTTGGTTTTTCGAGTGTCTATGGGCTTTTAACCTTTCTTTTAGTCTATATGACATACTCTAAGTCTGTCTGTTGGCTTTGGGCATCTCTCTCTCTTTTACCTTCTCGTTCTCTTCCTCTTGAGCCTAGATTCCTCCTCCTACTTATTCTCTCTGCCTGCCAGCCCCACCTATCCCTCCTGTGCCTACCTATTGCCAGTTCTGCTTTTTATTAGACCAGTCAGGTTCCTTGGGCAGGTAAAGCAACCATCTTTACATTTTTTTTTTTTTT
>NC_022020.1:6917542-6918414 GCF_000317375.1 Microtus ochrogaster
CTCAGGACCGTGAGGGGTACACCCACACACTGAGACAATGGGGATGTTCTTTCGGGCATCTTTACATTTTTAAACACACCTTTACATAGTTAAAAATAATATTCCACAACAGTGAGAGACTAGTGTTATTGCTCTAGCCTGAGGTCTGAGACCTGGGGCCCTGAACATGTGACAGCTCTTTGGAACTCTTCCAGTGACCAGGGTCTGCGGGTTCTGTTCTCTGATTACTCACAGTCTTTAGTCAGTGCTCCATATGCCTTTCCTCCCAGTCTCCACTTCCCTTCTTTCTGCCCTGGCCACAGTCAGAACTGTTCAGCCGCTCCTTGTGTTGTTGGCTGCTGCTTGGAAATTCTTGGGTACTTGCCTCTTTTGGAGTAGCACAGGATAGCTGGAGTACCCAGGGGCTGTTCAGAAACTGAGCGGTGATCAGGGTCACTCAGGGATTGGTACTGTTTCCCACTGGGGCAGGATGCTCCAGGGTGAATAGACACACTCTCAAGGCAGGAAACAAGCTGTCTTCCTGGGAAGGGTGCCATACTGGTGCCACGTGTGGAAGTTGGTTATGGGAGCCACAAATGGATGGGCTGCCACTTCTTTGACCATCAAGCTGCAGTTGCCAGAACATGGTGCCAGGAGGCCCAGGGTTTAGGAACACACACTGGAGCCTGAAAGCCTGGTGGTGTCAGCTTTGGGAACAGTATTAGGTAGTATCAATTTCAATGGCATAGTGGTTGTGTAACTTCCATGGGGCCTGCTTCCTATACACTAAGGATAAAGAAGCAGAGAGGGAAATCAGAGAAGCATCACCTTTCACGATAGCCACAAATAGCATAAAATATGTCTGTTGGCTTTGGGCATCTCTCTCTCTTTTA
>NC_022020.1:6920680-6921506 GCF_000317375.1 Microtus ochrogaster
GTTTGGACAATAGCTTACGCATATTCCCAGCTAGCTCGAACATCTTAAATTAACCCACTTCTATTATTTTATATTTTACCACGAGGCTCGTGGTTTACCAGCAAGGTTCCAGTGCTCTTGTTTCCTACAGTGGCTACATGGGGGTCTCTTCAACTCCGCCTCCTTTCTCTAGTTATCTTTCCCAGCCTGACTATATTCTGTTAAGCCATTGGCTGAAAACAACTTCTTTATTAACCAATGACAATAAAGCATATCCGCAGCGTACATCACCTCCCACATCAGGTGCCCATAGGTCAAGCCACTCTTCTGTGTGATTTGGTTCATGTGGCACCTGTGGCACCCTCCCCAGGACACATGCCAATGCCTGTGGCTCTGCTTGTTTAGTAGCTGAGCTACTTGCAGGGCCACTTCCATACGGCCTCCATTCTCTGAGCTGCTTTCTTTGAGTTCCTGCTTGCTCATCCAGTGTTGCTGAAAGTAGGCAAGGAAAGGCCACCGGAGAAGTCTTTCTTGGACTTAATGTTGCTACGCCAGGAAAGGTAATACTGGAGAGTGTTTCCTAGCAGATTCACATGCATCAACCCTGAACCCTAAACAAGCCTAAGCTACCCCAGAAGGGATATTTGGACCAGTCAGCCTTGTCTCTCCTGTCAATCCCAGTAAGGTTTGTGCTTTAGACTTAGCACAGTGTTACTGCCAGTCATGCTAGTCGCTCACAGGACATATAAATCATTGATGAAGCCGGGCGGTGGTGGCGCACGCCTTTAATCCCAGCACTCGGGAGGCAGAGGCAGGCGGATCTCTGTGAGTTCGAGACCAGCCTGGT
>NC_022020.1:6922221-6924139 GCF_000317375.1 Microtus ochrogaster
GGATCTCTGTGAGTTCGAGACCAGCCTGGTCTACAAAGGGAGTTCCAGGACAGGCTCCAAAACCACAGAGAAACCCTGTCTCGAAAAAAAAAAAACCTAAAAAAAAAAAAAATTAGAGGGGACGGGAGGAAAAGGCCTTGGGGATGAGGTATTTTTGTCCTGGGAATTGAAAGGTAAGGAGACAGCCATGTGAGACCAGGACGAACATTCGACTCTAGGGAGTAGAAGATAGCTTTATTTTATAGCCGACACTTGCTTTCACATGCATCAACCCTGAACTTTGAGATTAAAGGGAAAACTTACCCTGTTCTCCTTTTCTTAGTAAAAAGCACTCTTAGAAAAAAAAACCAATAAAACCCAAACTAAAGAAGCCGAGAAGCCCAGCCTGGGAGACCTTTGTGGAGTGTGTATGATGTTGATAAAGGTCTAAGTGCCTCCCACTCTCCCCCAGAATGCTAGGCATACTCAAACCTTGTTAAGTTTCAACAAATAATTAGCAACAGAACCACCAAATATTTCTTCTAGAAGTACATTTATTAAAACTAGGTTTAATAAAACTTTTGGAAGGATTCTTTTTAGCTCGTGGATATGGGAATGTGTACATGAATTCAGGTACCCATGGAGGACAGGAGAGGATATTGGATCCCCTGGAGGTGGAGTTACTCATGGCTGTGAGCCACCTGACATGGGCACTGGGAAAAGAACTCAGGTCCTGTGTAAGAACATCAGCACTTTAAACTGCATAGCCATCCCTTTAGCCCTGTAAGTTAAACAAGATTAGAACCCCAGGTCCTTCTTAATGATGAACCAGAAATAGATGTAACACAGACCTTGATCTACTATTCTTAGGAGAATACGAGACACACCAAAGGGTATTGTGTGGAGATGCTCTGGCTCTGATGTGTTACCCATTGACCACCGATTGGTTTGGTTCGGTGATGTGGTTGGCTAGGCAGCTGTTGCTTTCCCCCCTCTCCACTCCACAGGAGCCCTTCCTGAAGCTGTGTCCTTGATCAAAGAAGAGACAGACAACAGCCTTTGTGAAGGGAAAAATGAACAGCTATGTTTCCCACTGTAGACAGAGGAGGAACAGCCTTTGTGAAGGGCAAGTGTAACCTCCAAACACACTTCCAAGATCTATTTGCAGGAGAACGTGGCTAAGTTCTCAGGATCTAGGCACCTCTGAATGAGGTGCTACGCATGGCAGGGTGCCTTTAAATAAAACACACAGAGCTGTGCTTAGGAAAGACATTTTACTAATTCTGTCATTTGAAGTCTTTGGGAGTGGGAGAAGATTCCATAGTGAAAGCTTTTGCACAGAGATACATACCATGAATTTCTGATCGATTTATAATAAATATTAGAAGAGAAATCACTCAGGAATTTAGCATAAGATTCTGATTGTAACATAGTGATCATGAGCTCGAACACTTATCCCTGAGTTCTCTATGTGTTAAGGGACGAATTTCTGTGGAATACACATGTGTACACACCATTAACTAGGAAATTACTCTTCTTGGGGTGAAATACATTTGTAACTCCCTGGAATGTATGGTGTTCTGGAGGTGAATATGGCTATACTTCCCTGGGATGAACTCTAGAACACTGGGCTTAGGCCTGGAAGTGACGTGGTCAATAGTTCACAGTTCCTTGTAGATGACCTCTAGAATCATATATCAGACACCACACTTCTGTTCCCTTTAACTCTCTCGAAGTCAGTAAATGTCTCTGGAACCATTGCTTTGTGTGTATTCCATGCATACGTGTACACATAGAAGCCAGGTCAACATTGTATCTTCTTTGGTAACTCTCCACTTTATTTTCCTTTTCTTTTTCTCTTCTCTTTCTTTCTTTCTTTCTTTCTTTCTTTCTTTCTTTCTTTCTTTCTTTCTTTCTTTCTTTCTTTCCCTTCCTTCCT
>NC_022020.1:6924269-6927152 GCF_000317375.1 Microtus ochrogaster
CTGCCTCTGCCTCCTGAGTGCTGGGATCAAAAGCCTGCACCCCCACCACCTGGCTCACTTTATTTTCTAAGGTAGGGTTTTTCACTGAACCTGGACATTGTTCATTTGAGATTTAGCCAGTTTAGTTAGTCAGCTTGCCACAGGGATCCTGTATCTGCCTCGAGTCCTGGGATTAAAGGTAGGTCACTATGCCAGCCAGCTTCTAAATGGGTTCTGGTGACTTAAACTCTGGTCCTTACATTTGTATGGCAAGTAATTGATCCACTGAGCTGCTTCCCTAGCTCTGACTTAATTTTACAGCAACTATTTACACAGCTGTCAGCTAATCTGCCCAGACCACAGTGTTCTTTATGGTGACACGATACTAAAAGGTTTTCTTCCTTCCTTAAGATAATACCGACTCTGTTTCCTCAACTATTTTACTGAAAGCTTCTATACAAAATTATAGTTTACTATCCAGGACTTAAGTCTGTGTGCTTTTATCATGTTTCTCAGCCACAGTTGGCCTGGCACAGACAGAAGCAGCATCTCTCACAGTTGCTGACTGGGGTCTGCTGTACACTGATTTTACACAGAGAATGGATCATTATAGTAGATTAAGCAGGTATGTTTATTTTATTTTTTAAATAACTTATTTATTATGTATACAATATTCTGTCTGTGTGTATGCCTGCAGGCCAGAAGAGGGTACCAGATCTCATTACAGATGGTTATGAGCCACCATGCAGTTGCCGGGAATTGAACTCAGGACCTTTGGAAGAGCAGGCAATGCTCTTAACCACTGAGCCATCTCTCCAGCCCCAGGTATGTTTATTAAATGTAGTGACGTAGTCTTTTCATGTTTTGTTCTAAAAGCACTTACTTTATGTGTGATGTTGATATTCCAGCCAAGGGCTTACTTATTCTAAGCAAAGCTTTGTAGCTGAACTACACCCTCAACTCATGGTTTTTTTTAAACACGTTAAGAAATATTTCCCTTAATATTTTAGCAATAAATAATATTATTAAATGTCAATGTTTTTAAAGATAAATGTAGACACAATGAAAATTTGGGTTTATTTATGTGAAAAGATTGATCCACATAAGAGAATCATTGACAAGCATGCTAATTATGTCAATTTAGAGTTTTAAGCACTTTTTATCGATGGTCAGACCAAAAATGGGCTTGTGCCTCTGAAGAGTCTCCTGGTGCCCAGGCCCTGGGGTACAGAGTTTTAAAGGAAAAGCCCACAAAGACCACCACCATTTACGTCAAAGTCAGATGAGGGTCAGCATAACCTTAAAGGTTCATTCCCGGCAGAGCCTAGTAATTATTTTAGACACAACATGTCAATTTTTGACATATGTTTTTTAGTCATTTTAGTTTACTTTTATTATTTTGCTTAGTTCATCAGGACCATAGTCAAGGCCATGGAAACCTCAAATGTATTGTCAAGGCAGATGTACTTGTTGGGAGGGGAGTAGAGGGCCGAGAACTGTCCTAAGCAAACACACAAGATGGCGCTGCCTTAATCATTCCATAAGCATCCTGCTCTTCCTGGCCTGGACAGCACCAGACACAGACAGCAGAGAGTTTTGTGAGCCCCCAAGAGGGAAATATTGAATTGGTTAGGGAGGAGAGCTCCTAGTTGGGAGTTAGTTAGCAGCCTCTAATTAGCCAAGTTTCGCAGCTGGTAGTTTCTGATTAGTTAAGCTTCAGTTTACATTGAGTTGGGGTTCAGTTTGCTTGTAAAGGAACAAGAGGCCCTGGAACTGTGCTGGATGGATGCATGTTAACTTGATCCAAGCGAAAGTCATCTGAGAGGAGGGAACTTGAATTAGTAAAATATTTCCATAAGATGAGGTTGTAGGCAGACCTGTAAGGTATTTTCCTTAATTAATGATTGAAGCAGAAAGGCTCAGCCCATTGTGGGTGGTGTCATCCCTGGCCTGATGGTTCTGGATTCTATAAGAAAGCAAGTTGAGCAAGCCATGTGGTGAAAGCCAGTAAGCAGCACTCCTCCATGGCCTCTGCATCAGCCCCTGCCTCCAGATTCTGCCTGTTTGAGTTCCTGTCCTGACTTCCTTCGGTGATGAACAGCAATGTGGAAGTGTAAGGCAAAACCAAAAAACCTAAAAAAATAAAACAAAGAAACAAAAAAACTCCAACCCTAACTAAGACAGGTTGGCACCAGGATAGTGGGGTATTGCTGTGATAGAGCTGACCATGTTTTGTGGAGGGTTACGGAAGGACTTTGGAACTTTGCACTAGAAGAACCACTGAGTGTTGAGACCTCGGTGGGTTGTTCTGTAGGAGCTTGGAAGATAAGGACGTTGAGAGCAGTGTGGATGATAAGAGGCTTAGCTTGTAAAATTCCAGAGGGACGCAAAGGCTTCCAGGCAATTTGTGTGAGAATCTGCCATGTTTGGTCGGCTAGGGCTGAAGAGTCACCTGCTGGTTAACAAGAGGCTGACAGCACTGAAGTGAAACCTTTGAGTTACTGGGACAATTGATGCTCTTAGCTGGAGTGGAGAAATTAGCGGCGATTAAGAATAGATCAGATTCAGCTAAGGGAGCTGGCATGAAACCAATCTAGGCCCTCTGCATCTGGGTGACAGTTGTGAAGCTTTGTCTTTTGTGGGACCTGAACCTGATGCATGAGCTGGCTCTTTGGATCCTATTCCCTATGGTCGGATGTCTTGTCCAGCCTTGATGCAGTCTTGGGGAGGAGCTTGGTCCTGCCTCAGCTTGATATGCCATGTTTTGCTGATTCTCATGGGAGGTCTTACTCCATCTAAGTGGAGATGGAGGAGAAGTGGATGGGGGGAAATGGGGGAGGAAAGGAGAGAGGGGTGGGAGGAGAAACTGTGGTTAGTATGTAAATAGGATTTTTTTTTTTTTTT
>NC_022020.1:6928304-6931176 GCF_000317375.1 Microtus ochrogaster
ACAGGGTTTCTCTGTGGCTTTGGAGCCTGTCCTGGAACTCACTCTGTAGACCAGGCTGGTCTCGAACTCACAGAGATCCACCTGCCTCTGCCTCCCAAGTGCTGGGATTAAAGGCGTGCGCCACCATCGCCCAGCAAGAACATTTTCTTAATTAGTGATTGGTATGGGAAGGTCCAACACATTGTGCATGGTGCCATCCCTGGGGATGAATGCTCTGGGTTCTATAAGAAAGTGGGCTGAGCAAGCCATGAAGAGCAAGCCAGTAAGCAGCTCCCCTCCGTCTCCTCTACATTAGCTCCTGCCTTCAGGTTCTGCACTCTGTAAGTTCCTGTCCTGATTTCCTTCAATGATGAACAGTGATGTAAAAATGGAAGCCAATAAACCCTTTCCTCCCCAAGCTGCTTTGATCCTGGTCCTCAGAGCCATAGTAACCCTAACGAAGACAACAACCGTCTAAGTCTGATGATCTCCCAATGAAATATTATTATTATAAGGACAAAAGTTACCTGTTATTATTATATATCCTAAAGCAGCTTGTGAAACTCTAGACTCCTAGATCAATAGTTCTCAACCTGTGGGTTGTGAACCCTCAGTGGTTGAACAGCTCTTTCACAGGGGTTATCTAAGACTATCAGAAAACACAGATATTTACTTTATGAACTACAACAGTAGCAAACTTATAGTTATGAAGTAGCAATGAAAATCATTCTACGCGTGGGGTCACCACAACATGAGGAACTGTATTAAAGGGTTGCGACATTAGGAGGTTGAGAACATGAACTAGATGAAGATCCTAAAATAAGTTAGAATGTGTAAGAATTGTATTAGAGGAAGTATCTGTGAAAATAAGGGAGAGGTCTGGAGAGGCCCAGAGAGGGAGGAGAGAGGGACAGAAGCAGAGAGAGAGAATAGACACAGGCATGACAAATGGATACAGATGACAGTGATTTATAAGGAGTAAACAAAACAGATGAAAGCTATGTGAACTCTCAGGGGACTTCAACAAGGCCTAACCCCCAGTTACCCCATCAAAGAAGTCTCACCTGCCGCAGAAACAAGGTTGAACTTTCTTAGATGAGATGATACTATTGCTCTCTATACTTTACTTTAAATAAAAGAGACATGGAAGGCCTGGAGAGCTAGCTCAACAATTAATAGCATTTGCTCCCTTTCTTATGTTTTGGAATGTGCCATTGTATGCTGAAGATACATGATGTGGTTTTTGATTTTCAGTGGGTTGTAGTTAACAGATTGCCGTGAGTCTTAGAAGAGACTTTGGACTTTAAACAGTGTTGAGGCTGTAATAGACAACGAGAACTTTTGGAGTTAGATTGGATGCATTTTCACATTATGGTATGACTATAAGCCCATTGGGGTTAGTGGAATGTGGCAGTTTGATTAAGAATAGCCTCTTACAGTCCCATATATTTGAATGCTAGTCATCAGGGTGTAACACTACTTGAGAAGGATTAGGAGGTATGGCCTTGTTGGAGGACATGTGTCAGGGCCACTGGGCTTTGATGTAAAAGCCCAAGCCAGGTCTAGTTGTTTTCTCCTTCTGCCACCTGCAGACCAGGATGTAGAACTCTCAGCTACTTCTCCAGCACCAAGTCTGCCTGTGATCTACCAAGCGAGCTGCCATGATGATGATAGACTAAACCTCAGAAACTTTTTGATGCCAAGAAGGCTTTGTCCTTCTGTGATCTCAGCTCTTCTTCTTTTTAAGACGGTTTAAGATTTTTCTTAAGTAAAAAGCTTCAAGCTATTCCCTCTATCACTGCTAGACTCCAAAGTTCTTCCTGCAGAGACAGTCAGCTGTAGGCAGTCATTGTCTTTGTCTGACTAGGTAGGTGGTAGTCCTGAGGGCGTTGGCCTTGTGCATTCTGGGACTTCTGCATTGTCATCTCAACCACATGGCTATCAATTTATCTTTAAACAGATCACCTTTCCTTTAGTCTAGTCATTCTTGGTTCAACTTCCTTTAAGTGCCTATTGTGTAAAATAATAGAATTTGTTTTTCTGAAAGCACAGGGTTCTTCCAAAAGATTAAATAAGCAGATGAAGTGGTTGTAGCTGAAGCTATGGGAGATAAACTAGAGCGTTGGCTAGGAATATACCTTGTGAATTAAGGTGTTCAAACATGGTCATGTAAGGCAGACATAGCAAAGGATCTCCAGGGGAGAAAGTCATGATCATGACAACATTTTGGATGATTACTCTGGCAGAAGTGACCAGGATTACTTAAAGGAGGTCCAGATGGCAGTAGATGCTAGGAAGGTAGATTATGAGTCAGCATGAGTCATGCTAGTGACTAAAAGCCATCAGAACTTGTCATCTGGTTATAGAGGTGAGAAAAAAAAACATAGGAATGTGGTATCCCTCAACTTTCAAGTTTAAACATTGCTCAAGGTTTTGAGGGTGGCCAAGTATTGAATTGGAGAGGTAAGAAGACTAAGATTGGGGGTGAGCTTCTCAGTGTGGCTTTCTATGGGAGAGGATCTAATCATTTGAGTGAGCGGGTGCAGAATCAGCGGGCACAAGCCTACAGTTCCTTGCTGTGTCCAGCATTGGTTAGAGAGCCTCCCAAGGATCCACTTAGGCTTGTGCTCAAGGTTCACAGTCGCTGATTATTTGCAGACTCCCCAGCACAGTCTTCAGAAGGGGGTTGTCGGCAACATTTACTACTTTTGTAACTCTTTCCCTTCCTTCTCAAAGTGCTGTCTGTGGATTCCGGTTTAGTAGCTTTTGGAGTTCTTTGTGTTGGTCACATGCTTAATCAGGTCTGAAAAATGGGGAAGGTTTTGTTTGAACGTTTTGCATTTTCCTGTTCCTTTGGCACAAAGGGTCCTTTTTATTTACAATCTGAGTTCAA
>NC_022020.1:6931474-6932769 GCF_000317375.1 Microtus ochrogaster
TTATTTATTATGTATAGAATATGTACACCTTCATGTCAGAAGAGGGCACCAGATCTCATTGCAGATGGTTATGAGTCATTATGTGGTTGCTGGGAATTGAACTCAGGACTTCTGGAAGAGTAGCCAGTGCGCAGTGCGCTTAACCTCTGAGCCACCTCTCTAGCCCAACATGCTATATTTTATTTAGAAGGTCAAGACTAATTATTTTTTGCATGTATGTGGCACATACACACTGAAGATCTAGCTCAACTGCTTTTTGCATACAAGGCAAATGCTCTACCATTGAACTAATACCCCAATTCTCTATGTGTTGGTTTTCAAGTACTTAAGGAGGTAGGGTCCCTATCAGGATTTCAGTGAGGCCCATCACTATTTGAACTAAAACATTCTAATTTGCATTCACACAACAGTTTGCTGAAGAAATGATTTCATGGCTTTGTAAAGGGATTTAAGTTTGAAAAACACTACTTTATGCAATGGCTGTTATAAGACATAGTTATGAAGAGCTCCAGGACAGTTCGGCGTAAAGTGGAAACTGTTTGAATGATAGCTAACCTCACAAGTCTTATGCTGATAACAAAACAGGAACTATCTCTGGTCCATTTTTAGAGTTGTCTCAATTTTGTTTCACTATATACAGCTTTGTCTAGCTTAGAACTCACGATGTAGACCAGGCTAGCCTTAAACTCAGATTCCCATCTCTGCCTCCTGAGTGCTGGGAGTAAAGGCCCTAGCACCTACCCTTCAGTTTCTTAAAAGAAGTGCTTGGCATTTGGTTTTGCATTCTAATGTGAAGTACAGTAAGAGCTTTATAAACACTGTTTCCCATAGCAACTCTAGGTACTCTAGCAGTGCAACCCCAAGGAAAGTTTAAAGGGGCTCAAAAACTACCCTAACTACTGATGAGGGAAGAGAGAAAGGGCACAGGGTTTTGGATACTAGTATGAGAAAAAGAGGCAGCAGGAGACAAAACATTTTGTGAACAGAAGAAACGTCTGGACTGAATGTCAGTGAAAAACAAATTACCCATGCTCTAAAATGCAAATTGAGATAGAAATGACACCAAGCAAGCCATCCTTTGCACAATGAATCAGTGATCTAGTTCTACGCTAATTGGGTGTCTCACATGAAAATTGTTCTCAGACACAATGTTGTATCACAAGACAACAGTGAAAAAATAAAGCTCCTCATATTTTCCAAAATATATACCCTCTCCAGTTCTAATTCTTTTTGTAAATGTTTGCCAAAACTGACTTACTTTTGAACATTTTTTTATCCTGCACTTTTATTTATTT
>NC_022020.1:6933719-6940970 GCF_000317375.1 Microtus ochrogaster
GTCCGGTGCTCCAATGTGGGTCTCTGTCTCCTTTCATTGCCTGATATTGAGCCTATAATTCGTGATCCTAAATAAGAGGGTGAACCCAAAGAAAAACATATAGTCATCCTCTTGGATATTAACCTTCATCAGGCAATGAAAGGAGACAGAACATTTTTTTAAAAAACAGACCGAAGGAAAACTCTCCCACAGGCTCCGATGGTGCTGAGGCTTCTGTGGGCGGTACACAAGACCCCAAGCTCGCGACACTTGTGACTCTCTGGGAGAAAGAGCCCAGGAGAAGCCTGGCAGAGAGTTCAGGGAGGTAAACTCGGATCCTCAAACTCTCCCGCGAGTTCCGATGGTGATGAGGACTCTGTGGGCGGTACACAAGACCCGAGCTGCTTGTGGAAGCAAGCGTTATGCAAAAAGAATGCGCATGCCCGAGACAATTAGCTAAGTCCAGCAGCCTAGGGGCCCCTGTTCACGCCTGGCTGGCAACCGGAAGCAGATGTTTGAGTAGGCGGTGCTGGACTTTCAGTTCCGGTGCACCATAGGTCTGTTCGGAGGCCGCTTCCTGTGTTTTTTTCTCCGACCTGGGCAGTGCTAGTGTGGTTGATCCTAGGGACCCCATGGCCGAGGGGGACGTAGGGAGCGACCAGAGGCAGGTGAGGCCCCCCTGGCAGGGAACCGAAGTCCAGGTACAGCTGGTCATGGCTTTATGGGGCTGTGCGTCCTTTCCACCGCAGCCTGTGAGCCCGGGACTCGTCAACCATTAGCACGTGACTTAAGCTATTCTGCCTCCCATTTTCCAACATTAGGCCTATTTATTATGTCTTTGATTTTGAGACAATGTCACTCTGTATAGCTGTGGCTGGCCTAGAGCTCACCATGTCAACCGTGATGGCCTGGTACTCAAAGAGATCTACCTTCCTCTGCCTCCAGAGTGCTGGGATTAAAGGTGTGTGCCACCACACATGACTGCCATTACGTTTTAACCCCGAAATTCTTTAGCGCTTTGTGGTAGTTAGCAAAAAGAAACAAAAAATAACACTACCGAGTCCTGTTCTCAAATTAAAAACGACAATAAATCTAACAAGCTGGTTGCAGTCATAGCAATAGTATCAAGAAACCAGACAGTAGAGCATGCTTAGAACAGTTGGCCTCATAAGACTCCTTTTATGTTAATTGTTAATGCCATAAAAGGTAGTGAGAATAGGTTTATCTGTGTATGTTCATTCGTTGACTTTTTAAAATCAACTTTCAGAATGAGGAAATTGAAGCAATGGCAGCCATTTACGGCGAGGAGTGGTGTGTCATTGACGATTCTGCCAAAATATTTTGTATTAGAATCAGCGATAACATAGATGATCCCAAATGGACAGTTTGCTTGCAGGTATTTTTTCTTCTTTATAGCTGTTTTCCAGTCAACAGTATTTAATATATAGCTGATGCCATGTGTCTCTTTATGATTATTGCAGCATGGATTTCTTTCTGGATTGCCTTTGCTGATTATTGTCATGATTATACAAACATAGATATTAAGTCTCAGGTTACGCTCAGGTCATGCTTTTTTTTTGTTTGCAATCTTGTCTTTATTTTTCTAATTATTAAATCTGTTAATCTATTTTCAGACTTGAGTTATACTTCCTTTTGTTACTCTAATCAATAACAGAAGGTTTAGATCAGGAAAGGTGGCTAATATTTAAGAGAAAGACTAGGTTATGAAGAAAATTCATAGAACTATATTTGTCTTGTTATTGAAATTTATTTGTAATTAGACTAAAAGATTAATTGTGACTTTGTATCTTAGCGCGTATTTTACAACTGTGATAATTTTATGTAAAGAATGCCGAATTGTGGATTTTCCAGTATTTGTTTCCACAATATTGATTTTAAAAGACATGTGTTTTTCACAGACTATTTTTAATGGTATTTTATAGGGTTCTTTATTTTTACTTGGATAATGAAAAATAGCATCAACATTCATTGGAGTCAGGGTATATAGTGCCCCTGTATCTGTTTCTTAGTCATTTCTGTTCTTCTTAAGCTTCTTTTGTTTTTAATTTTAAAAATGATTCCTATTTATTTATTTATGTGCATTGGTGTTTTGCCCACATGTCTGTCTGTGTGAGGGTGTCAGATACCCTGGAACTAGAGTTACAGACAGTTTTGAGCTGTCATGTGGGTACTGGGAATTGAACCAGGGTCCTCTGGAAGAGTGGCTGGTGCTCTTAACCACTGAGTCATCTCTCCAGCCCCCTTAACCTTATTCTTAACTTTCATTCTCTTATAGTTTCTCTGCCAAGAATTAGCTTCCAAAAGCATAAAGAGCCTCTCCAACAACATAGTTTTGTAGAACCATGAATAGTAAATAAACCAATTGTTTGTCTTCTGTCTAGACAAATTAGAAACTTGTTCATTGGCTGACATTATAAATGTAGTTGCTTTTCAGCTGTGATCAGTGTAAGCAAATTTGTTCTAAAACTTGCTTGTAGGTGAATTTACCGAGTGAGTACCCAGGTACAGCACCGCCCGTTTATCAGCTGAAGTAAGCTACTTTTTTTACCTTTATACTTTTATAGAAATATTTTACTGTCAAAGATAGTTTCTACACAGTCATTGTGTGTATACAAAATGCTTTGTTTAAAATGAATATAGACAGTAGAAACATCTAGGTTAGTATAGAGCATTTTACAGAATGATGTAAAACACATTGATGTATGGTACTTATTAAAAAAGAGAGTCTGAGTTCACAGTGGTCAGGAAGCTGCAGGACTGTGTTTAGAGATGGGGGAGGAAAGTCTTCCTTGTTGTTCAGCTTCCTAACCCAAATCTTGGATTAACTTCACACTGCCAGCCTTCTTGAAATGATCCAGGGTGCTCCTGGTGGTCACACCTGCTTTCTCCCTCTGCTGCTGCTGAAGAACCACATTTTATAGTCGTCCAAGTTTCATCGGCAGGGTCCTGATCTGTTGATGCTGTGACTTGTAACCTATGCCACCTTTAATGCTATAGTTTAGAAAAGTTATGGGAACAGAGTTGCATAAATTGGCTATGAAAAGTTGTATCTACAAGTGTTATTTTTGTGTGTATTTCAAAACTATGCTAATAAAACTAATAAAAATAGTTCTGTATTTTTTTATCTAATTGCAAATGATAGAGAATGCTTTTAAATATCTTTTCAGAAAAAAGCATTTTTACAATCACACGACAGCTTGCTTACTTGGACTCATTTTTAAGAGTTACCTATTAGTTAGTCTAGCTTTTGGAGCTTAAAAAAAAAAAAAAAAAAAGCTAACTCTTGGCACTGTGGCAGACATTCCAAATCTGGAATGTTAAATTCTTGAGCAGATTCTGCCACTGATACAAATTTGGGCAGGTTTGTGGTACCCTAGGAACTCAACTTCTGGTTTTTTTTTTTTAAGTCATTAAAATTCAGTAATTTTAGTGTGGATTTTGCTGTGGTTTCTTGAGCAGATTAAATGAATTAAGGTCAATGAAAATGTTTTAATTTTGTATAGATCTAAAAAAAAATTAATGAATATTCATCTAATTCTTGGATAATTTTTAATCTGTGTTTTATTCAATCTTAGTGCTCCTTGGCTGAAAGGGCAAGAACGTGCAGACTTGTCAAACAGCCTTGAGGAAATATATATGTAAGTAAGCGGCAGGTGGCTTTTCACCAACATTCTGCTACTCATGGCTGCTCTGGGCTTTACAGGTGGCTTTTCACAAACGTTCTGCTACTCATGGCTGCTCTGGGCTTTCTTGACAGATCTGCTCATACTTTTCCTGAATCTTTTGTTAGGCTCTTTTATTAACAAAAACATTCACATGAAGCAAACTAAAAGGTTAATTACATAACTTCACATGTGCATTTGATAGAAAAATATGGTAATATTTAAAGTTGGAAGATGTAACAATACTTATTTGGCTTCTGAAGACAAGTTCAGAGATGCAATTCACATACCATAATTATTCACTGTTCTGAGTAAAGGAGTAACCTTTACCTAGAATGTGAAACCATCCTGCATTGCCAGCCTTTTATTGAGCTGCTGGGTAGGTGACAGCGTGGGCTTCCTTCCCCTTCATTGCTGTGCTGTCAGGCACCACCGCGGCCTTTAGAGAGAAAGAACTCCATTTCCATTTACCCTGGTAGTTTTTCTAAATCACTTTCTATTTTCACCCTCGGTAAAATTGTTTTCACTGTTGGGGTAAAGAATTATGAGGTAGTAGATTTGATCCCCAGTAACACACACACACACACACACACGGATAAATGTGTACCTGCATAATATTAGCAGCCTGTTGGGTTATGTTTAGGCTATTTTGGTCAAGCTTCTGAAATTAATTTTTAATAGCATGCTTCCTTGTGTTTATTTTTATACTGACAGAATGAGAATGGTGTCATGTAAGGATTAAGTGATATCCATGTAATATGCTTTATTTTGAGAATGGTACCATGTAAGGATTAAGTGATATCCATGTAATATGCTTTATTTTGCGCACAGTATTAGTTTGTTAGCTGTGCACCACTTAAGTGAAACTCTTGTGCTAATTTACAGAGAATAGGTTTATTTCATGTCACAGTTTTGGAGATTCCTATCTGTTGTTGATCAGTCCTGTTGCTTTGGACCTCTCAAGAAGCAAGTGTGTGGGAAAGCAGAATTTCCTACTATGAGCTAGAGAGCATAAACAAAGAGGAAGATGCAGGGGCTTAGTAGACAAGGCTTTCAGCTTTGTTCAATTTAATCAGCTTCTGATTCTATAAAGGCTTTCATTACGGCAATGGATGACAAAAGTTTGAAGACCAGTTTTTTTTTTTAAATAAGTCACACTAACTCCTAGTGGATAGTTAAAAGATAGTAGATTCTTGTTGCAGGAGGAAACAAATATAGTGTAATTCTTCTAATACAAATATTTCTGTATTTTATTGGTAGACTTTTGGAGGTCTGTGGTAGAAATGATTTCTGCTTGGCCTAGATAGCCTCATACCCAGTGTGCCTCTGCACTGGCTTCTCAGGCAGCAGTCTTACGGAATGCCAGTGCATGAACGCAGCAGCTGTGCAGTTCTGCAGACGTGCTCTCGCTGTGCCTTCCTGGGGAGCCCTGTGAGGAGGAGACATCTGAAGTGAACATTGAGTTGTTGTGGGAAATTACTAATTGTAGAAATTCTTCTAAGGTATTTTTTTTCAAATGCTGACTGAGGAGTCTGATGTGGTGACCCTAGTCTGTGAGCCCAGCCCAGAAACAGATAGGAAGAGTGTGGATTCCAGGTAGCCTTGACTCCATAGTGAGTAGACATACAGACTAGTTTGGGCTGCACACATTAAGACCTTGTTTTAAAGAATAAAATTTGAATGTGAGTTTATATTTACAAAGGGATGATTTTCAAGTTTCAAAGAGACTAGTGGGTGTTAACTGTGATAATAAGCATTTTGGCACTTACTGTGTATAGTGGGTATCACTAGGGTGGTGGTGATGAGGAATTCACTAGAGTAAGAGTGGGAGATCGATCTTTATATAAAGCTGTGGTTTTGTACAGAAAATGGTCACCAGCACTAAGAAAGGGCTGACATTATTCTGCTCCCTACCGCAGTCCCAGAACCTCAGGCAATGTAGCCTGTGTACTGGAGGCTCTAACATAGGGAGGGCTCCCATGCACCAAGGTCATTGAGTCTTGTGTTTAAGCCTTCTAGTTTGAAGATTTACCCAGAACAGACAAACCTTCAGCAGTATGTGCCTGTGGGTTTTATACAAATTCATCCCATAGACTGTTGGTGTGTCCTTATCATTAGCTGTTTGATAGGGGAGCAAAATGCAGTTGACTTGAGCTTTGAACCTTGGTTCTATGTTCTTATTTCAGCTCACGCCTTCTTAATTGGTGGACTAGCTAACTGATCTCTGTAAATTTGTTTTCTTTTCTCTATAAGGGGAGAAATCATGGTGCTATCTTTGGAGAGTTCTGAGTATCAGCTGTGTTGTTGTATATAGTGACCTGGGACTTGGTGTACACTTGATCCATTGGATCTTGCACTGTCCACAGAAGAGAGATGTGAATACCATTTAAAGTTCTCTGTCTTTACAAACCTCTCCAGTTGCTGTCTGTTCTCGCGACAAATAAAGCCTGCAAAGGGGTGCAGCAAAGACCGATTTAGTGCCAGAAGCTAGGCTCCAGGGAGATGGCTGGGTTAGATGGTCTAGAAAAGGGATTGTTTTGAAAGTTTCCTGTGGTGGCTCCTGATGAGGATAATAATTTTGAGGGAAGTTTTGAAGGAAAGCAGTAAGGTGTTGCTATGACATAGTTTGGGCATTTCTTTAAACACACCCCAAAGCTAACAGAGTTAGCATCACTCGCTAAAAACAAGATACTTGGTCTTTATTTTATTGATGTCTTATCATTTAACTTCAAAGCTCAAAACCTATTCTTTTTCTCAGTGATTTGAGATGAATTTAATTATTTGAGGCAGCCACATATTTGAAACCAAAATGAATCAATTATGCAATAGACTAGTTTGTCAAAAAACATGTTCTGGATATAAAGCTGTTGAGTTCCATGTGTTTTAGATCTCTTAAACTAAATTCCTGAGAGAATCTCAATATATTCTGCATACAGATGTCTTGTTGAAGGATTTGTGTCTCAAACAAGTAGATTGAATTGTTCAAAGAGTCGAGTAGAGCTGATGGTGATCAGATACAAATCCTAAAACCACTCATGGATCGGAACAAATCATGTCTATACCTGTCTCATTTGTGTAGTTCAGATTTAGACACTTCTTTCCTTTCCTTGAATGTTCTCCTTAATTTAGTTTTAAGTAAGATGTATTAATTTTGGAGCCATTTGGAATCTTTAATGCTGATATACACAATATATCAGCATTATGTTACTCAGACATAAATGTTGGTAAACTTTATGTATTTGGAAAGACATGGTTAGATTTTATTATAATATCTTAGGTTTATAATTGTAAATAAATATTTTGAATTTGAGATGTGTTTTTGAAATAATGAATTTTATCCCTGGATTTTGTTTAGGCAGAATATTGGTGAAAGTATTCTTTACCTGTGGGTGGAGAAAATAAGAGATGTTCTGATACAGAAGTCCCAGACAGCAGAGCCAGGTGAGACTACAGGTGATACTTTGTCTGCTTCTAATTTGGAGTAGTTAGATTTTCATATGGATGCTATGATTGAAATTACACCTGAGAATCTATATTCTCTCTCCTCTCTCTCCCTCCCTTCCTCCCTCCCTCCCTCCCTCCCTCCCTC
>NC_022020.1:6941070-6942570 GCF_000317375.1 Microtus ochrogaster
TGTGTGTGTGTGTGTGTGTGTGTGTATCCCTAGAATGTGCTCTGTAGACCAGGCTGGCCTCGAACTCAGAAATTTGCCTGTCTCTGCCCCTTGTGTGCTGTGATTAAAGGCAAGTGACACTATGTCCTGCAAAGTTTATGGATTCTCTATCACAAGAAGTTCCTCTTGAGAGTTCACTTACTCATGTAGTTATAGCAGCTTCTTCTCTAAAGTGTCTCTGTGGATTATACTTTTAGAATGTAGAATTTTGTGGGGAAAGAACTTGAATCTAAAGTACATTCTTCTTGAATCATTAGGGTATTATGATCTTAGTAGAATTCCTCAAGATTTGGACATATAAATTAGATATTAGTCTTAAACAAATCTAGTATTCATCAAAAAATAACTCTGAGAAGTATTTTGACTAATATTAGGATATAGAATTTAATTTTAAAGTAGGCTTTCAAATGAGATATAATTCACACACCATGATTATTCACCATTCTGAGTAAAGGAGTAACCTTTACCTAGAATGTGAAACCATCCTGCATTGCCAGCCTTTTATTGAGCTGCTGGGTAGGTGACAGCGTGGGCTTCCTTCCCCTTCACTCTGCTGTGCTGTCAGGCACCACCACGGCCTTTAGAGAGAAAGAACTCCATTTCCATTTACCCTGGTATTTCTTCTAAATCACTTTCTATTTTCACCCCCGGTAAAATTGTTTTCATTGTTGGGGGAAGAATTATGAAAGAGCCCTGTGGCATATTTAGAATTTTAAAATGAGGGTTGTTGGCAGAGAACCAATTGTGTTGTATGTTAAAGTTGATAGCAGTGTATGTGTTTCCAGATGACTTTTTTTTTTTTGCCATTTTTCTATAGAAGCAAATATTTTTACTGCTTTGTTAAAAATCAGAGAGGAGTGGAGAGAGTGGCGTAAAGACGCTGATCTCTGTAACATTGTTGAAGTGTTTTCTTTGACTTTGGATCCATGTTTTGATCTCACAGCGCTCAGAGCATGAATGACAAAGAGTAAGTCTCTAACAGTCGTCAAACCCCGCGATTTCGCCGGTTTGTCTTGGAGAGTTAGGCTTGCTGGAGAGTGGAGCATGTCACCAGTTCAGAATCCTGAGCTCCAGCAAACTACACTCCTGCAGCAGTGGCGTGCCCTCCATAGCTGCGGCTCTTTAGATTCTGAAGCTGTTTAGTGTTGGAAAGTACTTTAAAACTTTATTTTAAAGTTTCATTTGAGTCTTTTTCTTTAAAATGTTTTTGGACTGGGAATGTAGCTTAGTGGTCGAATATATACCTAGCAAATCCTGTGCCCATTTTTTTTTTCTATTCTAATTTATTGTAAAAGTAAAAAAACAGCAAACATAAAACCGTGTTAAAGAACTATATTAGGGTAAGAGTTAGTGACCTGGGCCTAGCTTGTCAAGTAGTTAGTCATTTTATTTCAGTATAATTTTGTTTTTTTTTCTACAATAAAATCTTTAAATTTTTTTTTTTTTATTTTTCGGGACAGG
>NC_022020.1:6942670-6955050 GCF_000317375.1 Microtus ochrogaster
TAAGTACATTGATTTTCCGGGACAGGGTTTCTCCATTGTTTTTGGTTCCTGTCCTGGAACTAGCTCTTGTAGACCAGGCTGGTCTCGAACTCACAGAGATCCACCTGCCTCTGCTTCCTGAGTGCTAGAATTAAAGGCGTGTGCCACCACCCCCTGAACTTTCTAAACAAATGTCTGAGCATATGTCCATATGTGTGTATGTGTGTGTGTGCGCTCACATGTGTGCACAGGTGCATGTTTGTGCACACTTGGAGCCAGAGGACAGTGTTGGATGTTATCTGCAGAAATGGCATTCTGCCTCCTGAAATAAACTCTCATTGGCTTGGAGCACCCCAATTGGGTTAGGCTGAGCCTCACGCGTCTTCCTGCTTCTGCCTCTGGATCAGTGGGAAGGACTCTAGGGACAGAATTCAGGTCCTCTTGCTTGTGTGGTAAGCATTTTAATGACTGAGTCCCTCTCCAGTCCCTTTTGTTAACTTAAATAGCCTTGACACTTCTGAATTTTCTGACCACTTATTTTATGGAATGCTGATGGTTTGGTCTTGACAGCTTGTGACTGCAGTGAGCTATTTCTGGTGAGAGCACCTAGAAACAATACTGTATCTTTTACATGCAGCACAGTGAGAAGTTTCTGACTTCAGTTTGCTTACTAAGTACTTTGCAGCACATGACACCACACCAGGAAGTTCATGATATCAGTTTGTCTCCTGACTACTAATGTTTACCTCGATCCTTTGCTTAAAGTGGTATCCACCAATTGTCGCCACCATAAAGTTAGTATGTTGGGCTTCTCCAGAAAACCAAACCCCATACTGTATGCATATAGAGCTTTATTTTGAGGGATTGTCTTGTACAGGTATGAGGATGGCAAGTTTGGAATTAGCGAGGAGCAGCACAGTGTAATTTAATGCTGCAGTTTATGTCCAAAGGTAGTCTGCTGGGAGAGTATCCTCCTATGGAGGTGAGCCTTTTCCCTTAGCATGGATGAGGCTCCATTGTGATGGGGGACAGAGCTGCTGAGAGAGTATCCTCCTATAGAGGTCAGCTTTTTCCCTTAGTGTGGATGAGGCTCCATTGTGATGTGGGACAGAGCTGGTGGCTGTAAATGTCAATCCCATCCAGAACATGACCTCATAGAGACATCAGTAATAGTGTTTGTTCAAAGATATCCACATTAGGGCCTCACTAAGTTAACATGTAAAATTAATCATGGTAGTTAATGTCTTTCCTTTTGTGTGGGGAGAGGTGGGTTTATTCATTTAATTTACTTATTTATTTATTGGTGGGAAAAATAGGACTTTGCTATGTTGCCTAGTACCCAGGTTGGCCTCAAATTCCCAAGCTCACATAATATTGTTGCTTCCTTCTTCTAAGACTATAGTTTTGGTGGAATGTTCCCTAAGGCACCGCTGAGGCACTTCCTTTTCTTCTTTCTGTACTGGGGATTGAAGCAGGGATGTGCCATGCAGGGAGTACCCTGCCCCTGAGCTACTCTCCTTCCCTTCCTGTTCTTTCTTGAAAACACTCTTATCCGCAGTCTTAGTGCCCATCGGTAGTCTTATCAGAAATCACTGATTTTTATCTCATGGCTAAAAACACCCTCATATCCTTCATTTATTTATTTCTTAGAATTCTGTTGTAAGAAAAATCATATTTTCTGTTGAAGAATGGTGTATAGAGGTCAGGATCCAATTTTTGCTGCTTTTCTTTTTTTTAAACAGGTCTCACTGTAAAGCCCTGGATGACCTGGAACTTCTTATGTAGACCAGGCTGGCCTGGATCTAACCAAGACCCGCCTGCCTCTGTCTGATTTCCAAGTGCTAGGATTTCAATGATTTTGGTAGGTGTAATTTCTTTTTAGTTTCATGGATCAATCATAATGTCTCATATTCACGTAGGCCCAGATGTAAAGAAAAAAACTGAAGAGCAAGATGTTGGATGTGAAAATAACCTCATTGTACAGTATCAGCGAGGAAATGCAGTTCAAACATTAGACTTGAACATCAGTGAACATGTACCAGGTACGGTGTTTCTAACTAGTTCCTCTGGAGGAGATCTTTCTAGAGAGACCTAGAAACGGGAAAGGTTAATATGTGAGGGAGTGTTTGCTTGCTTTCTCGTAGATGTTGAAATGTGTTCCCTTCCTTTTGGTTAGCAGCAGCCAAGACAGTTAGGGTCTTTACCATAGTTCATTTATAGTGATTCTTAAAGTTGTTGAAAAGGTAGAACAGCTGAAAATCATTGCACTTTTGTGGGATACTGTCTGGATATAGTATTATTGTGTTAAATTCCATTATGTGACATAGGAGCAGTTCTATTAGAAAACATTATATTACAGCCACACAATATAAAGCCAGTCAGAGATTTCCCAGTCCAGAGGTTGGCCTACATGGAGAAACAAGTTGTGGTGTAAGCATTTGTCAATCTTTGGTCTGAGGCGCCCTCTACTCTCTTAGAAACTAGATGCTGTGTCAATTTGAACTAGTACAGCAGTCCAGTATTTGAGTGCTGGATTTGTAGCAATGACAGTGAAAATCATTTATTTTTCTCCTACATACAATACATTTATGAACATTTTACTAAAAGTTTAATTTTGGTAGGTGATTATTCATGCTGCTTTTGTTTAGCTTTTCCATATAATATTTTTTTACATCCCAGTTCTTTTCCTTTATAGCTGATTTTTTAAAAGGTAAATTAATTCTTTGACTTTATAGAAATAGAAGAATTGCCTCCAGTTGACCATGGCGTTCCTATTACAGACCGAAGGAGCACTTTTCAGGCACATGTGGCCCCCGTAGTCTGTCCTCAGCAGGTGCGTGACTGCCCTACCCGCCTTGGCCCTCTTCCACCAGTGTGGTCCTGGGGTGACTGTCCTACCCGCCTTGGCCCTCTCCCACCAGTGTGGTCCTGGGGTGTTTTCACATCCACACCTTTCTTCTCACTCGCATGACTTCACATGAGAAAAGTATCATTTATTTGTTTTCCCACTCCCAAATTTCTGTGACCACAAGAGATTTGCCTGTTTTTGCTTTTAAAATTGTATTTAAATTTTGATTTTTTGCTGAGGATTAAACTAGGTCATTTCTATTCAAGATAAGCATTCTACCACTGAGCACCAATGTTAGAGCTGTATTTAAATTCTGATTAGATCTTATTCTTTATGAAAATCTTTTCTTAATCTTTAAGAAAAACTCTGTTACTATAGAAATTCATGATGCTTACTAGCTGGTCAAAAAGAATTATTTGTTCTACTGAATATGTGAAGCTAAGTCTTTTTTACTGTTGCCTGATAAGGGAGAGCATTTGGGCCCATATGCCAAGTCCAGTCTTCCACATGTCTTGGCGTTAGTCGACCTTATTCCTACCAAAGGATGTAAATGACAGCTCATTCTTCAAAACCTCTGTTTGTAGGTCCTTGTCTCTCTTCTTCTTTTCAGCAGGGCCTGTCTTTATGATCTAGCAGAAATGTAACTGTTCTGATGGGCAAGGCAGTTCCAATTTTACATAAACCGCAAACAACAGGAGAAGTTACAGTCCATTGCTCACCCTCCAGGGGTAGCTCCTTCCTTTGGACTCTGTTTCTACTCTGACCTCCACCCCTTTTCTTTTCTTTGCGGTGCTGGGAATCAGACCCAGAACCTCACATCTCTATGCCAGTGCCCTATTGCCCCAGCCCTCTAAGCATCTCTGAAGCATTGACTCTTAGGAATAGAGTTCTTTTTACAAGGACTTTACTCTCAGTGTCTGGGACGGGACATTTCTTCTGCCTAGATGTGTGCTCAGGAGGACCGCTTTTCCACTCAGCTGACTGATCTTCTCTTGTCCTTGGCTTTGCTCATATCCCTCAGGTTCCTTCTCACACACTCTAATGAATTTGCCATCCTGGACCCTCTTCTCGGTCACAGACCTTTAGACTGTGAGCTGAGATTGTCTTTAAGACGGTTGCCTACCCTACTGTATTGATCCCGAGCCTGCGACTTGAAAGTGGTAACTGATGACAGCAAGTGCATAGTATATGTTAGACTTGGCCTCTCTGAGTTCATCTCAAGTGGTTTTCAGTATTTCTATGAGTTTGTGGCGTTCTGACTGCCTCTCACTCTCTTTTCCAGCCAGCCTCCTTCTCACAGAATCTTTGCTGATTTCCATTGCAAAGGAAAAGTCTAAACTCTAGCCATTTGTTTAATTCCTAATGTACCATTAATGGTTCTTCTTGCCTCTTCTTCAGATTCTTAAGGAGCTGCATGCAGCATTTCCTCAGCCTCTCTTCTTACTCCTTACAGGGTTGACAGGAAATTCAGATACCAGTTAATGCTGAGTCTTGGGTAGACATTCATAACACATACTCACTCATATTCAATAATTTTACATTTATGTGGAAATATATCTCTTGTTGATTGGAAATTTTTGTTTTGACTTTGCATTTTTTTAAATTGTTATTTAGTTATTTATCCAATCCTCCTATTTCTTGCATTTGTCCTCTGAGTGAATTTCTTCCTTATGCTCCTTCTTCTCCCTTGCATTTTGATGCAGAAGGACTGTCACTTCCAAGGGCTGGCTCAGGACTCCTCTGTGAAGCATGCCTGATTCCTAGAGAAAGTTGTGATTTTTATGGGAGCATGCTGTACTGTACACCTACCATAAGAGTGGGCACACTGAGGAAATTTCAGAGCTAGCTTCTGGAAATGCTTGCGTTTACATGAAAAGTTCTCTGCCTGAGGAACACATTTCTCATATATTGTGCCTTAGACATACAGACTAAAACATCTGTTGGTTATTAGTGCTCAGGAAGTGTCTGCCCTATTAGATCACTTCAGAACTCAGTGGACCCTTTAAGGAACTGTTTTGGTATAAGGTTTATATGAAATCACTTTAATTCTAATTTTCTAGCATTTAGAGAGCAAATAAAAGTCATATTTGTTTATATACTGTTTTTAAAGGTGAAAATGGTTCTTGCCAAGTTGTATGAAAATAAGAAAATAGCCAGTGCCACCCACAATATCTATGCCTATAGGTAAGTGACTGTCAGTCTTTAGACTATGTAATTCATAAACAGTGTTTGGGAAATTATGCATGATTTTGAAATATAGCTGTTTTTTTATTATACTAGTAGACCTGTGAAATATTTACACACTGCAGGAAGAGAGACAGAAGGAGGGCACTGCTTCTGCTAACTGCCTTTGCTAGTGTTTGGTGTGTGTTGTCTTTTCTGTGAGACGCTAACTCTTTTCAGTACTATAACTTGTGTCCTCTATTTTTAATTTGATAAAAATATTTTCTATATTTACTTGATTAAAAATTGTTTCAATGTCTTTGGGTTCTACACCTCAATTTATTTTGCTGTCTCTTTTTCATTGTACTTTATCTGATGTTCACTATTGTGAAGCAAATCTGGCCGACATGTTTTGAATGTGAATTGGATTATTTCTGCAGAGTAGCTTTATCACTTCTCCTTTTTGTGCGCATGTGTGGGGAGACATGTTTTTCTGAGTGGAGGCCAGAGATCATTGCGTGAGACAAGGCTTCCAGATAAGCCTGGAGCTCACTAGTTTGGCTAGACTAACTGGCCAGTACATCCTCATCCCCCCTGGTCTTTGTTCCCTCAGTGCAGGGCTACAGGGACACATTGCTACCCCAGACTTTTCCATGGGTGCTGGGGTTGCAGACTTAGGGCCTCATGCTTGTACTGAGCTGGTAAGGTGCTTACCTTCCAGCTCCTCACCTTTTTAAAAAATGAAGTGCAGATATAATTAAAAGGAAGAAAATGATTTTATAGTAGAATTATCAAAAAGCATGAATACTTCTGAAACTTGATATATATTTCAAATTTTCCCAAAGGTTATTTTTCAATCCATTTATACTCCTATAAATAATGAGTTGAGAGCTTTTGGGGTTTGAGTGCAAGTGTTGCTGGTTTGCGAAGACATAAAGAAGATTTGAAAATACACCAAATAATAAGACATAAAGAACATTGAAAACATACCAAATAATAAGAGTTAAGATGGAGTTTAGCCCTAAAGTAAAACAGAATATAGATAGATGGAGTTGGTATAGTT
Organism: Microtus ochrogaster; assembly: GCF_000317375.1. NCBI lineage: Eukaryota > Metazoa > Chordata > Mammalia > Rodentia > Cricetidae > Microtus > Microtus ochrogaster. Next base: position 6,948,724 of record NC_022020.1, read on the forward strand.
TATAAAGTCTAGGTTAGCCAGACTTTAAATTCAAAAGATTCAGTTTGCATAAGAGAGTTTTTCCTATTAGTTGCTTCACATCTTAAAAAAAAAAAAAAGATTTACATGCATATGAATGTGTGCCCCCTGAACAGTATCTAGATAGAAATTTAATGTAGTCCTTTTTGTTTGCTTACTTGCTTGCTTATTTATTTGTTTGTTTGTTTGCTTGGGTAGGGTCTCATATAGCCCAGGCTGACCTCCAACTTGCTTTATTGGGTGTTAAACTGATCCCACTTTTACCTTCTAAGTGTTGGGGTCACAGTCACTTACTGCCATGTCCAGCAATATATTAAAACTTGATATCTGGATGAAATGAGAGGAAGAAAATAAAACATTCACGTACGCTGGCCTTCATCTCCATTTTTCCATTCTGTGTGGGCTCTTTGAAGATAGGAGTGTGCTTCCTATTTCTTGCATATCCCCTTGCAGGTCCTGTGGTATAATGCCTTGATGCAGTATATTCTCTGCAGCCAGCTCTCTGTCACGGCTCTGCATTAACTCACAGCTTTCAGGAAATTGCATGTGTAAATTCTCACAAAAGCAGCACTTTAGTAAAAAGGGGAAACCGCTGGGTCCTAGTGTCCTCATTGTGAAGATGAGCTTATGTGCCCAGCCAGCCATAAGAATGCCTCAGACAGAGTTCAAGAAGGATTTTAAGATAAATATGTTAATTTCTGAGGTGGTCATATTGAGGACTAACATTTATATGACATATTTATTATACTTTGATGGTTCCAAGTATAGCCCTTTCTGTATATTTTAGGATATACTGTGAGGACAAGCAGACCTTCTTACAGGACTGTGAGGATGATGGAGAAACAGCTGCTGGGGGCCGTCTTCTTCATCTCATGGAGGTCAGTATAGAGCTCAACTCCGAATATGCACTTACAAACCTTAGAGTTTTCCAACAGACCAGAGCTCCACTTAGGAAGAATGATGTGTGGTACTGGTCATAAACATTGATTGAGGAGCAATCTTCACCACTGGATTGAGTCAGAGTGCCAACAGTTAATACCGAGTGTATTCTAGGAAAGAATACAAGATTGTCTGCACCTGTGGGAAACTGCTCCTTGTTTCCTTGCAGTGACTTCCCTGCGTCTCTTCTCTTCTGTCTCTGTGAAACTTCCTGTTAGTCGGTTACTGAAACATGAGGTAGATGAAGGATGTTTCATTGTTAAAAGTTAAATTGCTTTTCTCTTTTTATGTTCTGAGCCATTTTCTTGGCTGTCTTCCAAAGGTTTTTTGTTTGTTTGTTTTGTTTTGTTTTTAGATTTTGTTAACAGGGTTTCTCTGTGTAGGTCTGGCTGTCCTGGAACTCACTCTGTAGACCAGGCTGGACTTGAACTTACAATGATCCACCTGCGTGCTGAGATTAAAGGTGTGCGCCACCACTGCCTGGCACAAAGTTTGTGTATTTTTAACAATTTTGCATTTAATTTTCTTAAGCAATATTTTCTTCCTTATTAAAAATAGTTTCTCCTTTCTAAAAAAAATATTTTATGTATATGGATGTTTGTATGCATTATGTCTGTGTGCCATGTGCATGCAGTACCTGCAGAGGCCCGAAGATATCATTGGATCCCCTGTAACTGGAGTTTCAGATGATTGAACTGTTATGTGGGTGCTGGGAATTGAACCTGTGTCCTTGCAAGAACAGCAAGTGCTCTTAATGACTGACCCATCTCTCCAGCTCCTGTATTAACTTTTTTCCTGTTTTTCATAGGATTCTTATTCAGTTTTTACAGAGAAAGTAGCTTTTAAATTTTGTCTGTATGCATTCATCTGAGTTCCTTTATTGAACTGTTTTAGCCCTAAGTTTTTCCAGGTCCATTTTAGTTTGTGTATCTCATCATTTCTCATCCTGCTGTTTTCCTTCATGCATCTGGTGATCGCAGATTGTGCATTAGCTTGAAGAGTGGATTATTTTTTGCCTCAGTAGTCACTGTGGTCTCTTTTATTCCTGTATGTGGAGTTTGCTTTCTAATGAGGCCTTTCTCTTAAGTAGGAGCTTTGTCTTGTATCAGATGTGAACATTGGTGGCTTCATTTCAAAGGCCACACTTATCACGTGTCACAGGTCCTCTTCTATTTGGTAGTTGGTTCAGGTTTTTGTTTGTTTTTGCTTATGTTTCTGGTAAAAACAAAACAAAACAAAAACAAACCATAGCTTTCTCTGACTGATGGTTCTAAAGTTAACAGTTTGAGATTATAGAACACTGTATTGCCCTACCAAATTTCCTTTGTCCTAACTTTTCCTCCCTGAGTTGTTAGAAACTACTAAGTGCATGCTGTTTTATATATCAGATATTTCATTCTTTTGTTTGTTTGTTTTTTGTTTTTTTTCGAAACAAGGTTTCTCTGTGTAACAGTCCTGTCTGTCCTGGAACTCACTTTATAATCAGGCTCGCCTCAGACTCATTGAGCTCCGCCTGGCCTGCCTCTGCCTCCCATGTTCTGGGATTAAAGGTGTGCACCACTACCTGGTGGTTATTTCATTCTTTCAACTCACATTTGTACATATCTATTTATGTGTTATTATGCTTCTGACAATAACAGATTTTGAATGTGAAGAATGTCATGGTGGTGGTATCCCGTTGGTATGGAGGAATTCTGCTAGGACCTGATCGTTTCAAACACATCAACAACTGTGCCAGGAATATACTGGTGGAGAAGAACTTCATAAGTTCAGCTGTAAGTAGCTGTCGGTGCTGTGGCTAGAGCTTGCTATCAGTGTGAACGACAAAAGGGAAATTAAGGATGGGTGAAAATATTAACATTGTATTGGTAAAGCTATTGAACTAGGAAGCTGAAGACCTAGACTTTAGTCAGAATATGGGAGAATCTAATTTTCTATGTCTGGTCTGTAGAGTTTGTAGTAGAAAAAGCTGAAAGCCCTTTAAATACTATCTGAGGCCCAGAGAGTGGTGAGCTCTCACACTGAGAGTCGATGTAAAGTCCCCAAATCCTGTGTTGGTTTCAGAGTACGTGCTTCCCTGGCATGTCTGTGGATGTGTTCTTTATATGTTGAGTTTGTTTTGCTTATACTTTACATACGTTCATAACTATTTAGACTTGGAAGAATGGCAATAGATGGAAATATTATAGTAGACTATAAGCCAAAGTGTCTTCAGGCACAATGCTGATGCCTTTAAAAGTACTTATGATTTTCCATTTAGACCAGCTGTGTGGTTGCTGTGAGGGCCTGTCCATACATGGTGCTGCATTGACTGCTTTCTTTTTCAGGAGGAGTCCTCTAAGAGTTTGGGAAAGAAGAAAGTAAAGAAAGACAAGAAGAGGAGTGAGCATTAATACTTGAAACTGTATAAAATGTTAATTTTCGAGTCATGTGTACACATTCCACAGTGGTTAATGAACACACAAAGCTGACACACATGATAGCTCAAGTCAGCCACCATCATGGACACCAGCATACTACGTTTCCTTCTTTGGTTCTATCATTTGCCGGAAATAGAGAATTTAGGATCTATTCCCATGTGTGTCAGGCTTATGCAGAAGAACTGACACAAGCTTAATTACCACTTCCTATAACTCGGAGGTGTACCTGAGCTGACTGTCCACTTCAGTTCAGGTGCCTTCGTTTAGCAGGGAGACGTGTCTTCAGATGACCATTAATGCCTGGTTTCTTGTGGTAGAAATTGCCATACTGTTGCGTAAACATGCTTTAGTGCTCCCTGTAGCTTATTTGAGTGGGAGCTCGTTGATGACTGACATCTTGGAGAGTCTTTTCCTTGTGACTTCACAAGCTTGTCATGTTTCATTTTGTAGTGTTTATCATGGAGTAATAGATTAAGTAAAAATCCAGAAGTATTCATCTGTGATTATGTGCCAAGTGTTTATCATGAGTGACAGATGAAGTGACATCCAGAAGTATTCACCTGTGATTATGTGCCAAGTGTTATTCCTCAGTATTGTTGCAAATTGGTTGCAACAGTTTGTAAAATTTTAAAAAAGTGATTTTTTTGTTATAATTCCTGTAGTGGAACATAGTGATCCAAGTCTCTGGGGCTCTTCCATTCTGCAAGTGTGTTGATGAAATATTACAGTGTTGCTGGACAACCTGGAAGCCCCTTCTGTGTGCTCTTCCCTGTGCTGTGCCCGATGTAGGGACGCTGAGAGAATAAGTTAGAGGTGGCAGAATGCCACTGATGTGGGCTGAGAACTGGACTAGTTTGATGCACACTTGCTCGACTCTTTTAGTTCTGTGGTTTTTTGCTGAGAGGTGGAGGGACAGATCTTTTCATTAGAAAAAGAAGTTTTTGTCTACAAATTCTTGGCAAATCTCCCTTTTGAAAAGTGTTTTATTTCTTTCATTTTTTTCACTTGCATGTTACTTGTAAGGAAAAAGACTGGGAGTTTCCCTTTGAGATGTAGGTAAGTTGTGCGCTGTTATCTTTCAGGCAAGATGCCAGCAATTACTAAGCTGATCAAGTGATTACAGGCTTGTTTGACTTCACTCCCAAGGACGGGATAAGAAGTTAGGAAGCAGCTTTGGGGTGGTACTGGAACGTGGAGCACGTCAGGTTGGGCAGATGTTTTTCTTTACCCTTCAACCTTGAAAGATGTACACCCTCACTTGGTATTTTAAATAGGATCCAGGACCCAGCTCTACACTAGAGTGGGTTCTGAGACAGAAGTCTTATTTTCAACATTATTTAATGTTGTAAGCTATCGAGAATTATAGGATGACCTATATGTGTGTGTTTGGAGCACTTAACCTCTGTTTCCATGAAATGCTGAGTATATCCTATGTATTAACTTACAGAAGTTAAACATTATTTGCTAAAGATAATTTCACAGTCTTGACATTTCAGACATGTGAAAAGCGGTAAAAGCACTAAGATTTATGCTGCAGGCGGAAGGAGTAATTTTTCCAGCATTCTGGTTTTGAGTTTATTCCCTGGTGTTTTGTCTAAAATGTATTAGTGTTTACAGAAGACAAAACATTTTTTATATCTCTGACCTCATTTTCCTTCACTTAAAAAATGTTGTTTTCTTAATTTTATAAGATTACTAACAGTGTTTTGTGGGTTGAGCTCCTTAGCCTTCTTCTCTTCGGATGGGAGGAGCTATCCCAAATTCCTCAGTTCTAATACCAGAAAATACATAGTTAACACTTACCATCAATACAAAATAATGATAACATATTTTTCTCTATTAAAATAGAGAAAAATCATTTGTAGAGAATTTTCTAGTTCTCCAAATACCTTTCTGTAGCCAGGCATCTGCTGTGGTGTTCTCTGTATTATTTTAGTTAACATGGTCTTCCCGTGCCAGTGTAAAGGCAGCATCTACTTTGATGGGCATAGATAGCATTAGCTGCATAAGGAGGTGTCTGTGTGCCTCGATACAGGCTGCTGGGAGGAAATTAGTTAAAACCAGTCACAGAACAGATGAAGCAGATACTGTGTGCAGGTCAGGTTCAGTGTATTGGGAAAGCTTTAACCACATCCAGTTCACTAAAGAGATAACCATAAGTGGTGTATTCAGTTCTTATTTTTTTCTTATGCATGGTTTTGTATATATGGTTATTTTTATTTCCATAAAAATGGTATTAAAGTATATATACTGTTTTTTATCCTGTACATTTCATATCGAAGTATATTGTTAACATTTTCCCATATCAATAAATATTCTTCTATGGCTTAACTTTTTATGATTGCATTGTATTCTGTCTTCGGGTACTTTGTAATACACAAACTTGTCCCCCAGTTGTTTCCAGCAAGTTTTTTCTTCTTCAGATTTTAGCTCTCAGAAGCAAATGTGAAGTATTGTTTCATTGCATGAAACATGGGATTCTTCATGACGGACTTATATATTCTCGCAGTACTTTATAGAGTAGCCCCGTCCTTATCCTCATCACTATTAGAAAATGCTCAGAGTATCAGTTTAAAAAAAAAAGTGGGAAAATAAGCGGTGTGGTTAGTAAAATTCCCTGTGTCCATAAGAAAGTGCCATTATAGAAGCCCTTTGTACCATAACTCAGTCTTGCCTAGTAACAGCATCATATGAAGTCCTGAGTTTCTTTTCCAGACTAGGGAAATGCATTCTAGACACAGCTCCTTTGTTAGATACATGTTTCCAGTTTCCTTGAATATAGAACTACCTTCCTCCTCTTAGCAGTGCCTGTCAGCAGAGACCTGAATCATCTCCATCCCACTTTTTTTTTAAATTACATTATTGTATTATTAAACTGTCTTCAGTATTATCCATAAGTTTTAGCCCCAGATAATTGTAAGGACAGATATTGCAGACATTTCAAATGCAA
>NC_022020.1:6955780-6967057 GCF_000317375.1 Microtus ochrogaster
CTTGTAGGCCAGGCTGGTCTCGAACTCACAGAGATCTGCCTGCCTCTGCCTCCCAAGTGCTGGGATTAAAGGCGTGCGCCACCACCGCCCGGCTTTTAAGAAGGTTTTTATTTGTGTATGTGTATGCTAGAAGTCCGTGTTTGAGACAATGTGAACTCATCAGTTGTGCTGGCTTGCTGGTCAGTGAACTCCTCTTTCTGACCTCCCACCCCTAACACTAATGTTTTCCCTGGTGCTGAAGATCCGAACTCAGTCTTCATGCTTGTATGGCAAGGACTTTACTGACCAAACTGTATCCCCAGTCGCTAAAGAGTTTCTTACGTTCTCTTTCCAAATTATAGTCTCATGGTTTGATCCTCATTCCTAGTTGTTGTAGAAGATAGGAAATCAAAGCTCTTTTTTCCCTTTCTTGTTGCATTTTGTTGGTGAATTTTCACCTAGTGAACACTGTTATGTAGCCAGCACTTGGATGGAACTAAAGGGACTTGTGCTTCCCATACCCTGGCTCTTCCTATGAGTAACCACTTCCCTTTTTCTCACACTGGAGAGGAGTTTGGGCTGCTTTGAGCTAGATATTCATGGAATGGCCCAGAGCCTCTGTTTTGACTCTTCATTTCAGTGTTGGATCAGGAGACTCATCTAGGTAATTTTGTGTAGCAGTGTTTCTTCTCACTGTATACTATTCTATTGAAAGAGCATGGCAGTTTATTCTGTTTATAAATATTTGAGTTTCCAGGTTGAAGCTATCATAGTTAGTGCTGCTAGGAACATTGCTTACCTGTGGCTTTTAGTGAATGTATGTAGACATTTCCAAAACATTTTAATTACACTTTTACTTCTGTGTGTGTGCTTGCGCATGTTTGTGTGTGTTTGTGTGCACGCACAAGTGTAGAAGTCAGGAGTTGACGCCTTCTTTTGACTCTGTGGGTCCTGGGGATTGAACTCAGGTCATCAGACTTAACAGCAGGTGCTTGTATCCACTAGTTATCTCCCCAGCCTCTTATGTAGGCATTTCTCCTGGACATTTGCTAGGCATAGGACATGTCCATGTAGAGCTCTGACATACAGTGCCCAGTGCTATGCCGGCTCTTAGGTCACTGCTGTTTCGGGATATCTGTCCATTGTTCTCATTTTGTTCCAATTTTATACTATTAGTGAGATGTCAACTGATTCCCCAGATTCTAAAAATATAAGCCAGCTCTAGCATGGTGACTTAGATAGCAAGCAGTTTTCTAATTCCAGTGATTTCTGCTCCTGCCAGTAGTACATAAATTTTAGTTACCTCACATCTTTGTGTGGTATAACTTCATTTTTATTGCATGGTGTGATGACACCACTTTCTGGTTTTAGTTTGTATTTCCATGCTGACAAAGTTGAATACCTTTGGTGACCACATTTTGTAACTGAAGAGACTGAGTCATCTTGAAATGATTTAATTAGGAGAGGATGATGAGGACTTTTTTCCAAGGTTGAATCAGATATGGAGAAAAAAGGTTACAGTTTGCATCTCCAGGGAGGTAATCTATAAATCTCCATGGCATAGTGTAATAAATCTGAGTTATCTAAGTGCCATTTTATAATTTATAAAAATATGGGATATAATTCTTTGTCTAAATTATTATGAAAGTTAAATAAGCTGTGTTTAGTGATGCTTAGAATATGAAAAAATCCACTAAATCTGATCTTTTATTTGATGTAGGCTGTTTCTGAGGATTCTAAGAGTACCTAGAGTCCTAATTAGACGTTAAGTTTCCATGATCTTCTGTTTTCTGGGAAGGCATTCTAGCACAATGAACACAAAGTAGACCCTGTCATCTATTTTTTTTTAAATTTTATTTGCATGCTAACCACAGTTTCCCCTTCCTCCTCTTCTCCAAGTTTCCCTCCTCCCCTCTGCTCCCCCTATCCATCCTTGTTGGTGTAGGCTGATCGTTCATTTCTGGCTGCCCAGAACCAAAATAATCACACAGAAACTATATTATTACAACACTACTTGGCCTATTAGTTCATGTTTCTTATTAGTTAGCTCTTCTATCTTAAATTAACACATAACTGTTATTTTATAGTTTACCATGAGGCTTGTGATTTACCAGCAAGGTTCCAGAGCATTTGTCTCCTGTGGTGGCTACATGGTATTTTACTGATGCCTCCTTCCTTCTCCCAGCATTCAGTTTAGTTTTGCCTCCTAGTTAGGAATCTTAGCTAGGGTCACCCTCGTAGAGTCTTGAGAATTTCCATTGTACTAGGTTTCTAGCTTGCTCCCACCCCACACCCAGATTCCATTTTTCTCTTTTAGTACTCTCTCCCTCCATTTCCTGATCCCTCCTGTTCCCACCTCCACCCCCATCTAGGTCCCTTTTCCCATTTACCCTCAATATCTATTCTCTTTCCCCATTACAGTGAGATTCGTGAGTCTCCCCTTGAGTCCTCCTTGTTACTTATCTTTATTTATCCTTTACAGATAATATCCACTTATGAGTGAGTACATGCCATGTTTGTCTTTCTGGATCTGGGTTACCTCACTCAGGATGATCTTTCTAGTTCTATCCATCCGCCTGCAAATTTCATAATGTCATTATTTCTAACAGTTGAGTAATACTCCATTATGTAAATGTACCACATTTTCTTTATCCATTCTTTGTATGATGGGCATCTAGGTTGTTTCCAGGTTCTGGCTCTTACAAAATAAAGCTGTTATGAACATAGTTGAGGTAGTATCCTTGTGGTAGGATGGAGTGTCCATTAAATACATGCCCAGTAATAGTATAGCTGGGTCTAGAGGTAGATCAGCTCCCAATTTTTCGAGAAACCACCACACTGATTTCCAAAGTGGCTGTGTAAGTAAGTCTGCACTTCCACCAGCAATGAAGGAGTGTTCCCCTTGCTCAACATCCCCTCCAGCATGAGTTGTCACATGTGTTTTTGATATTAGCTGTTCTGACAAATGCAAGATGGAGTCTCAGAGTCATTTTGGTTCATATTTCCTTGATGGCTAAGGAGGTTAAACATTCTTTTAAGCATTCCTTGGCCATTTGAGAATCCTCTGTTGAGAATTCTGTTTAGACCTATACCCCATTTTTAATTGGATAATTTGTTGTATGTCTAGTTTCTTAAATTCTTTGTCTGTTGTGGATAACAGTCCTCTGTGAAATGTAGGGTTGATGAAGATTTATTTCTCCAAGACAGTGTCCTTTGCCTTACAGAAGCTTTTTAGTTTCCCGAGGTCCCTTTTATTGATTGTTGTTATTAGTGCCTGAATTATTGGTATTTTGTTCAGGAAGTTGTCTCCTGTGCCAGTGTGTTCCAGGCTATTCCCTTCTATCAGGTCAAGTGTATCAGATTTTATGTTGAGGTCTTTGATCTACTTGGACTTGAGTTTTGTGCAGATAGATACTAATCTGACTCTTACGTTTGAAACCTGTGACTGCTTTCTATGAGTCTTAGACGCTTAAGGAAGTTATCTCAGATCTCCACTGAGCTTTGAAAACATAAAGGAACTGAGTGGCTGGTATTGATCAAGCTTGTGCTGCCATCTTGGCATTGTTGGGTCCCACAGAAATCTGGGATCCTCCCAGGACCGCACCTCACACCCTACCCAAGTTTCTCCAGTTCAGGGAATGGGCTTCATTCCCATTCCCCCAGCTTTGCGTTCCTATAATTTAAAAAACGTAGAGGGGACCCCACATCTTTTGAGGAGTACAGGTAAACTTTTTTTTCTGTAAATCTTAAATATTTATGGCTTTGTGAGCCACATAGTCTGTCATAAGGATTCTGTTTTTGTTATGATGTGAAGTTAGCCATAGTAATAAGAAGAAATGGAGTCTGGAATCTTGGTAAGATTGCTTGGAAATTGAAACTTACATTTCATGTCATAAAATTGTTCCCTGGAATTCTCTTTTAAACATAGAAATGTGGAAAATGTTATTCTTAGTCCAAGCTATGGTCTGTGGGGTGCAGTTTGTCAGCCCTGCTGTAGACCACAAGGAGAGAGAGAGAGTCCAGGAAACAGTATGGATAGGAGACTTTAGGGTTTGAGTCTAGGGCAGAGGATTATGTTCCTTGTAGCCCAGATTTTGAGCTGTATTTGTGTAGAGGCAAGAGATGAATGACAAAGATGGTCATCAAGAGGTGGATTTTGAAATGAGAATTGGATTTAAATCTAGCTTCCATGCCTTGAACAAGCTGTTAAACTCCTGTCAGCCTAGTTTTCCTTACCTGTAAAATGGAGGGAATTATTTCTTCTCCTGGAATTTGTAGAAGACTGAAATGATGTAATGCATGAGGTGTCATTGGTTGGAAGCTTTGTGTGCAATAGACAGCAACAGATGATGTTTTGTATGTTGGCCATTGGCTATGAAGTGAGTTTTGGTACAAAGAGGAGAAAGAGAAAAGCCAAGGGATAGATAAACTACAATGAGCATCTCCCTGCCTCTCCCCCCCCCCCACCCCGTGTGCACTCTTAAGTATGTGTGACTTAAGGTACTGACATGCTGGGAATCAAACTTGGGGCCTTGCATAGGATGTGACTTGTCCCTGAACTAGAGTTAGAGCTCCTGCTCTAAACTGAGTCTTGAGAGTAGAGATGGAGGGAGCGAGTATATTTAGGTGGTAAGATAGAACAGATTGGATGTAAATAAAAGACGAGGTGCCAGTGACACTTGGGTAGCCAACAGTGCCATTCAGTCTAACCTGGTTTTCTTTTTTTTTTTAATTTATTTATTTATTGAGGATTTCTGCCTCCTCCCCGCCACCGCCTCCCATTTCCCTCCCCCTCCCCCGATTAAGTCCCTCTCCCTCATCAGCTTGAAGAGCCATCAGGGTTCCCTGACCTGTGGGAAGTCCAAGGACCGCCCACCTCCATCCACTAACCTGGTTTTCTACTTGGGAAGCCATCTCTTTTCCCACATACATCCCTGAACATCAGTGCTGTTGCTTAGCCTCGTTTTCCTGGTGATAGCTTTTACTCTAGCTGCCTGTTGAGTGCTGTGAGCCTGAATATAATGATTCAGTTCTGACAACTTAGTTGCATTAAATTGGATAAAGGAAGAACCAGACACCAGGGCAAGAATCTCCAGAGGATAGAGCCCATAGAAGCTTCCTTGAAAAGAAGAGGGGGAGGGGAAGAGATGAGAGGAAGAGAAGGAGGAAGTGGAGGAAAGAACCAGAAGGGCATTACAGTATGGGATAACCTCAAGATAAAGTTGTAAGTTCACTGAAGCCCAGATGGGAAGGTGAATCAAGAAACCAGCAGTGAGAGGAAGGGAGAATGCATGTAGGAGGATTTATACAAAATGTAGTATGTCCATACAGTGGAGTGCTTAACAGTGAAAGGGAATGCGGTACTAGTGCACAGAACAGCAGAGATGAACCGAAGACATGTCAGTCAAAAAAGCCACCTGCAAAGGTCACATGTTTGAAGATTCTTTTTCTATGAAGTGTCCAGAATAGGGAGAAAGACAGAAAGTGCATGTTGTCAGGCAGGATTTGGGGTGAGGGGATGGGAATTGATTGTTAATGTTTCTTTTTGGAATCATTCAAATGTTACTGGATTTTATAGCTCAACACTGAATGTACTTTAAACTACTGGATTGTATACTTCACAAAGGAAAATTTTATGACTATATAAATTTTGAATTCTCTCTCCTAAGAGTGTGAAATGAAAGGTGAGTATGATTGCCGTCATCTTGGATGATGAAGCATAGCTGGAAAGGCTGGAATGTTGCTCAGGTGCTAGAGTGCTTGCCCAGGATGTCCAGGTCCTGGGAGTCAGGCTCCAGCCCAACAACAACCAGCAGCTCACACAAGTTCCAGAATCTGAGAGGTGGAGTCAGGAGGATCAGAAGTTCTTGGATGACTACATAGCAAGTTCATGTCAACATGGACTGTTTAAGACTTCATCTAAAACAAACAAACTAAACATTGATGTGAATCTTCTTGTGTCATGCTTTCAAAATAATTATTTGTAGATGTCATTCTTTAAGATGTATTTCAATTAAGTTATAAATCTATCACCAAAATCAACTGGCTTACATAGGTAAATTAGACCTATCTGAAATACTAATTTTCTCAAAGTTTCTTTATAAAATATATCATAAGCTCAGTGACTGGGGCAATACTGCAGTCAGTCTAATGATGCAATGTAAGCATGAGGACCCAGGTGAGAAACCAAGCCCAGTATGAGGCATGCCTGTATCACAGTGCTGGGGGGGGGCAGAGAAGGGAGGATCCCTGGGTTTGCTAGTCAACCAGGCCAGCCAACCTGTGAGCTCCAGGTTCAGTGAGAGACCCTGATCCCCAAAATCAATGGAGAGGGATTGAAAAAGATACTCTACATCAACCTCTGGCCTCCATATACATACACACACATACACATGCACACACACATACATGTACACACATACATGTGCATACACTAAAATATCTACAAGTTCACATAAATACATACCCAGTTCCTTGATTTCATATATACTCAAACATTATTAAATTCACATCCCAGTGATTTTTAAAAAATCATTGTAGTAGTCACTCTGGTTGTTTTTGGAAACCTAAAGCCAATACGCACATGTGTACAGTAAGTAGACACCAGTTTACAAAAGTGGAGGTGTTCTGGGTCCAAGGTCAGGTTATAGCATTACATGCAATCCTTTTCATGTTTACCTATGTAAGTATTAATATAACAGTCATAATCCAATCTTCAAAATTCAATGTGATAAGGTTTAGTAAGTCAACTAATATACTCAGTAGATCATAGATTTGACATTTGTGAGGAAGCTGCTAATGAATATAACTAGAAAATTTACACTTAATAATATATAATTGTATGTGACAACAGTCTCCATTAACTTGATCTCTTTAGATTTCAACAACTTGTTTTAAAATTCTGATGGATATATAGAGGCTATAGAGCTAGAGGTCACACATGGGTCGGGAGATAGTTGATATAGTATTGTGCTAGCTGTATAAACATGAATCTACAACCCAAATGAAAAATACTGAGCACAAATAGACTAACAAATAGAAAGCATGAAAAGTCTCTCTATAGACTATTGCTGTTGCCCTTGGTTGTTTCCCAGAGGGCTGAAGGTAAATTCCCTACTACTGAAGACATCATGTACTTCAGACACAAGACCTGATAGGCTTGAGCTGTATCTGACTTGCACACCTCCTTCCTATACCAGGAGGTACTATGTTAACTTCAAGGGAGCGAAGCAATCTTCCTTAGCTGTGAGGTATGTGAACCCCAATGATGAGTAGCGTGGCACAATAACCCTAAGTGTGCAAGAGTAGTGCTCATATATTGGTGGTAACCATCAGATCTCTAAATGGACTTAAGACCTGATCAACAAAGGAAAATTAGGCTTGGTAATGGAAATCTAGACAACTCAGGGCTAGTGAGGTCAAGGACCTTATAGGACAACCTGCCAGTGTCATTTTATTAAACCCGCATGATTCCTGACTGTATTCTAAATATTCTTATACACAGCTACAGGGAAGTGTAGCTCTCACCACTCATCAAAGAAACTTTTCATTGCAACAGATGGAAGTAACAACTGGTCAAAATATAGAGAGCAAGTGATAGGAGGGGGCCTAGCTCTGACTGATACAACTACAACCCAGCTCCTGCACCTAAGGCTCAGGGAACATGGCAGCAGAAAGGTAGTTGAAAGAGTATCTGAGCCAGAGGACCAGGAAATCTGTGTGACTGTCTCCTAGAAATGACAGGGAAACTTAAACCATAATGCCTCAACAATATGGCCGCCTAGCCAAGACCTTTAGAAGTATAAACACCAGAAGACATGCTAACACTGAAGGGGGAATGCTGACAGCCCCACCCATACACAACCAAGGAATGCTGGGAGTGGGTGAAATAGTTTCCCCCAGGGGATGAACCCCAATTGGTTATCCAGTACTAAATGATCAGCTTTGAATCATGCATATACATACAAGTAACACTAAAGGAGTGAACAGGTTGTATTTATAATTTAGGAACATGCACACACACAGAGACCATGATTTTTGAGAGGGAGAAAAGGATATGGTACATGGGAAAGATTAGAGAGAGGAAAGGGAAGGGGAAATGATAAAATTATAGTATACTTTTTTAAAATATTTATTTATTTATTTATTTTGTTTACACTGTTCTGTCTGCATGAGTGCCTACAGGCAGAAGAGGGCACCAGATTTCTTTACAGATGGTTGTGAGCCACCATGTGGTTGCTGGGAATTGAACTCAGGTCCTCTGAAAGAACAATCAGTGTTCTTAACCTCTGAGCCATCTCTCCAGCCCCTATAGTATACTTTTTTTAAAAAAAAGTTTTAACATGTTGGGCATGGTAGTGTAAACTTGATGAATCCAAGCCAATGAGAGTCCCTGTCTCAAAAGGATGTGAAGAATGTTGTTGATAAGCCAGGCATGGTGTGGCACACGCCTTTAATTCCAGTACCTAGGAGGCAGAGGCAGGTGGATCTCTGAGTTTTATACCAACCTAGTCTATATAGTGAGTTCAGACCAGTCAGAGCTAGGTGATGAGTCCCTCTCTCTTCCAACAATAATAAATCATGTATGTGATGTGTTTGTGTGTGTGCGTGTGTAATAACCATACACATATGACTTAAAAGTTGGAAATTGGACTGATGTTAGAATTTTTTCCACTTAGAGCTTGCAAATTATTGCTAATGACTCCTCTGCAACTGTCCTAAGGACCAAACCCAGGCTTCATATAAGTATAGGTAAGCATTTTCCTTCACCATGGAGCTAACGATCTGCAGTTAATGAAGTGATGTGGATGGAACCCATGTGCTGATCTGCTCAGCCTCCTCCTTTCATCTTTCAATGTTAATTCCTAGCAGGAGACACTAGGATATGTTCCTATTCTTCCACAGCCATGAAGTCCTTCCCAGAAACCCTCCGGTGCTCATGTACAGTCAACTCTTAATGCCTTATTAAGAGCAGCTGGTTCATATAATTTCTTAAGTTCAGCCTCTAAAGAAGAGGTTTAGCGTGAAAGGGGAAGGAAAGGAAGACTGATAAACACTGTAACTTTGTCCTGTAAGATAAGCTTCACAAGCCTGCAGTTTCCATAGATAAGATCTACAGGGCCACGGTGAGGTCCACCCAGGCTGTAATTAGTTGTTTGCTTTGTGGACAGTGCATGCTCATTAGCATGCTTTTAGATAACTTTTTAATAGAAGGGTATCAAATGCAGGCTGCAAGTCTCGACAGCAAGCACCTCTACTGCTGAACCATCTTGCATGCCCTCTTTTTTTCAGTTCGAACTTGTATCTCTTTTCCTCTGAGCTGCCTTGGACCTCCAACATAATTTCTGCTCATGAATGAAGTTTTAGCTTTCAAGACTACAGCTACTGAGACTTCGTTGTTTAACAGCACTAGGGTTTTAGAAAGCAAATAGTACTGGTTTTACTCCCTTTGCCTTGTGGCCCTCAACCCAGCAGACGGGAGGAATGACGTGGGATTTCCCTCTGTATGCTATGAATACCATTGGTTAATAAAGGACTGCTTTGGACCTATAGCAGGGCAGAATTTAGCTAGGTGGGAAAAACTAAACTGAAGTTTGGGAAGAAGGCAGACTTAGGAGAACCTGCAGGACACAGACATGCTGATACTTTGCTGGTAGGCCACTACCTCATGGCAATACACAGATAAATGGAGATGGGTTAAATTAATATGTAAGAGTTAGCCAATAAGAAGCTAGAGATAATGGGCCGAGCAGTGATTTAATGTACTAATTTAATTAAATCACTGTTTTAAGTTTCTGTGTGGTTATTCAGGCTGAGTAGCAGGGAACTAACTAGCGGCCTCCTCCCACAGAGGGATATTGGGAAGGAGCCACACTCCGTCATGTAGCGGGGCCCAGCATACACCAGTATGCTCTCTAGCCAGATCTGCTCTTCTGCACCTAGCTCCGTACTGTGCAGTTCCAGAGACTGGAGAAAGGCAAATAAGCAACGAATGATTACAGCAGGACCAGGCTGCCTGGACTCTGCCTGTTTCAAAGGAAATCTTAGCCCTTGGCCAGACCTTAGGAGGTAACCTTTAAACTCTCAGAATAGTTTGCCTGGTTAAAGTTCCTTCTAATCTCTGCTGGCAATGGGATTTATAGTGGGGTTCTGGGTGCTGGTGTGGTGACCCACGCCTTTAATCCCAGCACTCAGGAGGCAGAGGCAGGTGGATCTCTGAGTTCCAGATCAGCCTGGTCTACAAGAGCTAGTTCCAGGACAGGCTCCAAAGCTACAGAGAAACCCTGTCTCGAAAAACAAAACAACAACAACAACAACAAAGAGATCATTTCAGCTCTGTAGAAGCTGAAGACTGAAGACTGATAAACTTAGCCAGGTGGGCACTCTAGGCTGATGCTCAGTCAGCACCCAGGACACTGGCTTTGGAGACAGCCCAGTAAAGGCTTTTCCACATTGAGTATGAGAAACTGAGCTCCATTAACCCACTTTAAACAGGCAGAACGCGGGTGGAGATAAGAAGGTCCTGGAGGTTGCTGGCCAGTTAGTCTAGTTGAATGGGTGACCTCCAGGTTCGGTGAGAGACTGTGTCTCAAAAAACAAGGTACAGAGAAACTGAGGAAGATGCTCAACATTGATCTCTGGCTTATAGCCCCCTTCACACACATGTATACATACCTGTGTATATGCGCACATACGAGCACATACCCTGGACATCCAGACTTGTGTGATTGTCCCTGGCTGGGAAGAATGAAAGGCCTGTGCACATGCCCTTACCAGAGTTGAAGAATTGAATTCTTGTGCCTGGTCTCTATTGAAGGTGTCTTCTGCCTTGACTGATTTCAATCTATAGTCCAATGCCAGACCACACAGCTTTTGCTTCAAAGGGGTAAGAACTAGTTCATTCATGACCAAATATCAGTGACCATCACCCCTTAAAGACTGACCATAGAATGAATACTATTGGTTTGACAGCAGTTGCTTGCTTACAGCCTCACAAACCCCCAGAGAAGTCCAACATGGACCCAATCTAACATCTGTAATAACTGAAACAAGTTGGTGTGTATCCAATGACCCTAGCACAAAGCAGTTCTAGCTTTGTATTCTTTTGCTTGTGTGGCTTGTAGTACCCTGTGATTGAGCACTCATTTTCTGCTCGAAGTCTTCTTGAAGATACTTATCTTTCCACTCGGAGATTGTGATGAAGGTGCCCTATGAAGGCGAATTTAATTAATCCAGGCCAGTGGGTACAAGAAGATACAATTTTAATATATAAACACACTCACACACCCGGAGTTCAGC